>NC_056726.1:1619598277-1619600777 GCF_019279795.1 Protopterus annectens
AATTTATTGCCAGGGCTCACTTACTCTCTACCATAATTTATGCCTCCCTTATCTTAACCAGCCTGAAGAAATAAACATAGCAAAACTAGAAGCCTGTTACAATAAGACTGCCAAATTTGCTGCTAACTGTCAATATAGATCCCATCACTGCACTGCTCTATGTCAACTCAACTGGTTAGACTTACCCAATCTACTAACATTCGCTCAACTTATAACTGCCCATGGCATAGTATACCAACTTAGCAAGTGTCCAGCACTCCATAATCTACTTCAACCTTAATCTAATAAAATACATCTGAGATCATCTGACAAGTTTCTGTTACAAGTCACAAAATCTAACCAGTCCCCTTCAATAAATACACCACACCAAAAGACATTTGATGACCTTTATTAAAGTTCCAAAAACATAAAACCTTAATTTATTGATCATAGCATGATTTACTGATGACAGCATGAACATCCATATGAACCATTAACTTGGGCAGCGTAACCTCGCTCACCCTAACCAAATAAGCAGTATCCTCACCTCCACTTGCTAATTTAATTATGAAGCAGCATCCTCACCTCTGCTCGCTTACCTTTGCTTATCAAACAGCATCCCATCACTCACTTTCATCCCCCCAACACATTGAATTAAACATCAAGAGGGGGAACAGAAGAGGGAAAAGCCTGCCCCTCTTCTCTGTTAACCAGCCTTACACAGGCTGTTTTGCTTCATTCAAAAGACACATCAAAAATTAGGTCTACTCTATAAAAAGAAAAAAAAATCCTGTCCTCTGATTCTAAACCTGATGTTCCACAGGCATGCCTCTTTACCTGCTTTCTATACACCTGTCCAATACTTACACATCTACAATCCACCTTAATAACCAAACTTGAAGAAACATATAACAAAATAGCTAGATTTGCCAGCAACCTCCCATTCAAATCTCACCACTGCCTTACTGTAAAACAACTCCAGTGACTTGAATTCCCCCAATTACTACTTCTGTCCCAGTTACAAATCACTCACTCTTTACTAAAGAAACGCTCAGCCTGTCCTTCCCTCTTTTGTCTAGTAACCCTCTATAATCCTGCTCATACTATCTGCAGCTCAGATCAACTACTTCTCGACATATACAAACCTAATAAAAACATAGACAAACTACTTTACAAAAGCACAGTGTCCCAAGTCTGGAACAAACTTGTCAAATGTCAAATACAAGAACAGTTTCAAAAAAGAACTGAACATCTACCTTGCAAATTCAAATTCCTGCCCATGCCAGAACCCTACCTAACCTGCTCCATCCATCTCTCTTTACCATTAAACTCATATCTCCTAGGTATATAGATGGAATAAATTCTGTTAGCCCAATGAGAAACATTCATCTGCTTCATCCCTCTCATAGGTTCATTTTAGGTTAACTACCCTGCAAGGATGATTTTATAGGTATTGTGGTTACCAATTCAGTCTCTTCATACATAACAGGCTCTGCAACCCCCACGTGACCCCCAAAAGTAGGAATTAAGCTCTTTATCTATGTCTATGAGACAAACACATTATCACAATTCTCACCTCTAAACATTTGCCCTAAGCTAGCTCTCAAGCCCGGAGACTCAAAATCAAGAAGCCTTCAATGTTTGATGAAGAGCAAACCTAGACTATGAAATGAAATCTGGCCATCCTACCACATCTGGGCAGTAGCAATGTCCACTTACTGTAAACAGCAATAAAATAAAATAAAAAAAAACATTTGTGCGAGCAAAAATTCTGGACAAAGCCATAACACACAGGGGGTCAAAAGCCGAAAACAGGGGCAACCCCTAAATACTGCTCTTACAAACTTATAAAGCTGATAGAACAACATGCTTTGCCCTAGCACCATACCTCTCAATGTTTAAGAAAAAGAATTTCAGACAAAGCCACTAGCAAAAATGGGACAAAGCCCAAAAATAGGGGCAATTTCTTTTTTTTTTTTTTTTTTTTAAATATTGCTCTTATAAACTTAATTGCTAGAACTGGTGTTGCACCAGCATAAATTCTCTGAAAGGTACAAAGTCTGAAACTCAACCATCAGTCATCACTCTCCATCTTCAAGCCTCAATGACCCACCAGTATTTTGCCAGAAAAACACAATTCTATGAAAAACGGACCAACATGAGGCAAAGTTCCATACATTCTGTGAAAAATCTGTACATTTGAAAGGCATACCTAGCATGATTCCTTTGAAGAAAATGCAGTCCAAAACTCAAATACCCATCACTTTCTTCTGCAGCATGCACCAACTCCATTCTTTTGCAACATGGCAATAAATTGCCATAAAAACAAAATGTTACGAAGAAAAGGCCAACAACATGAGACAAACTCTGGACATTCTGAAAAAAATCTGTACCAAGATATGATACGAGCATTTCCTCTGTACACCCCACACCCACGAACAGTCAGCACAGGCACACTTCCCAAACTCCAGACTCAAAGCCCCACCACGCATGCATGGAATACACACTACCAAGCTTGAAG
>NC_056726.1:1619605777-1619638277 GCF_019279795.1 Protopterus annectens
AGCTATGGAACCTTTCTGGCTAGGCTTACATAGGCCCTTGGGCCGATAGCCTAGTATCCACCTATGAACCTATGAACCTATGTAAACTGCATTTGGTTTCATCTACAATCCTTGATTTCCTGACAAACTCATCAGTCTCTGTTTTACATACAAAATTAGTACAAGTGTGGTTATTACATGTGCTCCCACAGTAATTCTTTCATTTTAGTAAACTTCCCTTTACTTCATTTTTGTATGACCATGGGTTGGTATACATATGATTTGGACCTGTGGGAGGTTTGTCACCTGTAAAATTATAACTTTTAATATTAAACATGATAAAATGCCAAATATTTAAATATTTTTTAGACAAGCATGTTTTTCAGTGTGATGTCACATGACTTTGCAGATAGCCTAGTACTAACCTAGGATACTGAAAGCATTTACCTGTGATTCCATTAAAGGATTTTACTTTATTTCTGAGTGTTTGGACTTACTTTAGCATGGCATTTATCTGGTTATTGGTATTTTTGTTTAGATATGCATCTTGGGGATACAGTTGACAGGAGGAGTCATGGTAGAAGACTATGATATGAGAAGGTGTTCTTTTACAAGGAAAAGCTTATGGAAGAGTTCAAAAGTCATTGTTCTGGTTTAAGAGTCTGGAGATCAGACAGACACTTAGGCATACAGGCACCCCCCCGATGATACGTTTTCCATGATGGGTCTGAAGGAGTGGTAGGCTTTGAAACAGCGCACTGTGGGGGGTTCTTTCACTATTCTGCATTCATGTGTCGGTAACTTTGCAGATATCTGCAAAATGTTAAATAAATAAAATAAACAAAAATTTGTATTTTCAAGACTTAGGAATACCTGTAAGGAGTACAGCTTCATATTTAGTCCTCTAGTACTGAGCAGTGCTAACTTTATAAAGTTTTGTTTTTGTTTGGCTAAGTACATAATTTGAAGAGATTGACTCTTCCTAAAAAAGGCACTAGTGGAGAGGAAAGCAAGACAATATATGAAAGTCATGATGAAAGAGGCATGGGTCATACCCTGCAAAGTAGCCAGTCTTATCAATCATCTCTCCCAGGGTGATAAATATTAGATCCACTTAGAAAAACATCGATAGCTCAGCCAATAACTGAAGTCAACTATATTTTGTTTGTACTGTGACATCATTCTTGGTGATGGTAGGATATGCCTTGATACTAGTTTCACACCAATTTCAAATGGTTATTCTGAGACCACTTATCTTTTCAATAAACACCATGGACTCTTCAGCATCAACTTATCTTAGGTATATGCTTCCTGGGTTTAATGTCACATCAACTGGACAACACATCAAAAGTGTTTTAACTCCTCCTTCTAAAGCTACAGTGATGGTACTGGAACATGCACCGAATCATCTGACAAGGAGAATAAAAGAAATTCTGGAACATGTATGCATCATCGAGCAAGAAGAATAACTCATCTCCCTGTTGAAATGTTGGCATTCATAATGGTAGCTGCCAACACAACAACAACAAAATAGATTGAAAATCCAGGAGAAAAGCAACTATCAAACATCACTCTTCTCCTTTAAACTTTTTTGCAAAGGGCACACGTCCCCTGCATCCTCTGATGTGGGTGGAAAGCCCCCTACATCTTCCCAAACTTATGGATACCAGTTCAGAGATCACCACACCATAGAGAAAAGGGAATATTCTGAGAAATGTCCATCTCAAACTTGATATATGCTAATCCATTTGTTGGCCATTGAGTCTCCATATTTTGGGACTTACTGAAGCTGATCCTGACATTTCAAATTGTTACCGAATGAGTCATATTCTGGATAATGTACACGCGCATTTGGCAAGTATGATGATTCATATTCTTCTGATCTTTCAAATGCCAAAGGCAAAGATGTAACAGGTTTACTACTAACAGTGCAGTACATACCTACCTATTGCATGGCTTATGTTTAAAACTCACCTACAGTCTACATTTTAACCTGCTTTATAAATACTGCCATTTCGTTTATGTTGGCCTTCTCGGATGATCTAAAATATTGCTTTTTCCCTCCTTCTATGAAGCACTAAATACTGCTTTTAATAAATAATTTCCTGTCTGCTCAACAGATGCAATTTGTACCACAAAAATAAATGTCGAAATAAATAAATACATAAACTGGGAATGCAAAACAAGGTATAGCATACTTAACCCTCCTTTCTTTTTTTTTTGGTATAAATGCACTGTTCTAAGTTATTAGATTTCATGATGACTGTAATACTGCCAAGCTGTATTGGTCTGCTCTCATTTCCACAAATGCAGACTCTCTTCAATAAGAAAAAAGTTATATCACATGGAAAATGATACTTTTAAGATGTTGAGCTGGGTATGAAGGTATTTTTAAGTTAAACACAGAAGTGAAAGTAACAGATCAGTAAAGTAGTTTATTCTACCTATACTCAAGAGACAAGTGAAATAAATATAAGAAAAGCTGTAGCCTAACTGTGATAAACATTGTCAAAGATCCTAAGATGTTTTTACCTGTGAGCATGTAATATATGTATTATCTAATGACTTTTTTGTATACTTTATAATTAATATTATAAAATAATCAATAAACACTAAGCTATCATGATATTTTCCTCTTACCATAGCTTTGACAGACCTCAGGTTTAGTAAATGTAGAGCTTTAGGAGTATGCTGGCTGCAACCCACTATGTGATTGGTATATATCAGGATATTCTGGAATTAAAAGACTATTGCTAAGTAACTTTCCATAGTTTATACTGATATAATAAAATACACATCCAAGACTAGTCAGTCCCATAAGTCTGACTAGACTGATAGGCAAAGGCATAAATAGAATTATCACTGAAATGATTAATAAGGACGTAGAAAATCTTCAGACACTGGATCCAACCCATTATGGTTTCATCAAGGGCAGATCATGTCAACTGAACCTAGTGAACCTCTTTGAGAAGGTCAATGAGTTAATATATTTTGATAATAATACTACTAAAAAAAGGCTTTAAATATTAAACTTGACCATATTCACAACTACTATCATAAAATAAAATGGTCATACAAACGTTAAAAACTCCAACTTTAAGAAATATAAAACTGCTAAGTGCTTTTGTCCCCCCCCCCCCAAAAAAAAAAAAAAAAAACATGGAACTTCATCAGACCAAGTTACACCAGACTCGAACACATTAATACATTCTATAAAAGTCACATGACTTCCTGCAAGCCACATGACTTTATAATACTTAATGTTTTAACCCCTTCTTTCTCAATACAACTTTTAAAATTCTCTCTCTCATTCAAACCAGGAATATTAATACATTTTGACAAAACAGTGCATACTGCTTATGTTGTTCTGGCATTTGATACAAAACCCACTCAGGCATTGTAAACAAATTCATGCATATAGGCATAAACCCCTATGTTACACATTGGGTAGCCAGTTGGCTCACAGGTAGGACCCAGGGAGTTAGAATAGGGGAGACCACCTTCATAAAGAGGCCAATTACAATAGGACCCCCTAAGAGCTCTGTTCTGGCTCCTCTCCTTTTTGACATAATTTCCTCAGACGTCAAGGCCAATGTCAAAGGACTTAAAGTGACCAAATTTGCAGGTGATTGCAAACTAGCAGTAGTAATAGAATGCCCCAAGATACTAACACCTGCAGAAAGGACTAACACAGACAAACTAATTGTGCCAAAGTCAAGGTTTAAAATTCAATGCCAAGAAATTCATAGTAGTACCCTTTGGGAAGTCAGTCACCCGAGAAAATAACTCCATCTAGAACACACTCCTAAGAATAGAACCAGTAGTCAGGGATTTGGCTATGTACGTAGATAGCTACCTGACGTTCAAACAACATGTGACAAAGGTAATAAGGAAATCATTCTATGTTGCTCAGCTTATAAGGAAGGGCATGGCATCTAGGTCCAAAGAACTCATCATTCCACTGTATTCAGTACTCATCAGGCCCATCAGTGCGTACAGTTTCCCATTTGGTTTGCAAATGGAACATCCATAGACCTTCCTCACAAGAAAATACTGGGCCTAAACAGCATGTCTTATGCCGATCACCTTAGAGCCCTATCTCTATACTCTGTTTCCTACAGGCTGTGTAGAGGTGATATATTTCTAGCATGGAAAGCATCCCTGGATCACTCTGTGATGGACACGCATACACACACACACACAGACACACACACACACACACACACACACACACACACACACACACACACACACACACACACACACACACACACACACACACACACACACACACACACACACACACACACACACACACACACACACACACACACACACACACACACACGCACACATGGACACACACACAAACGCACACACTATAAGAAAGATGTCTGTGTGTCACAGGGGAGGGAACTTAATTGCACCCCTTCAGTTAGCAGAGTGGATGTTGGAAGATCTATAAGTCAGCAATGAGTAAAATGCCAGTGACAACTCACCTATCTCATGCAGGTAGTCAAGTTTAGGCTTTGCAACTTGTTTCTGACTTTGCAATGTCGAGTGAATTTCCTCAACCCATGGATCAGGCCATAAAACAAACTTTATGGCCTGAGAAGTCATGTACTGCATTGTAGTCCATAATGATTCAAGAAAGCATTCCCTCATTTGGCCATTACTGCAGGGCTTCTGTTGGAAGTTGGTAATCTGACCATTAAGGGAGTTAAATGAGTGACCCAGCAGGAACTAAGAGTGGTACTACTCTGCAGGTACCCTGACTCCCCTGCCTCGTTACTATAGTTAAGGGTTTCTGAGGATTAATTCTTCCTAATGGGGCAATCCATGTAAGCCACATGTTGAACCTGCAGGTTGGTAAAGTAACAGGCATGTGGAAAGAAGTTCCATGAATAACAAATATGAAGCAGTAACATATGATCTGATGTTCAAGCTGGTGGCAGCTGACAGGTAGTGGGCATAATGCAACATTCGTTTTCATAGTCTGAGTTTTTTCTTTTGCTTTTCTTTCCAAAAATTATTTTACAATGTGCATTGTTTTTCTAGTGTGCACTTCAATGAATTCCAAAGCTTTACGCTGATCTTTGAGGAAGAGGACTGAATTACCATCTGGCACCTGTTGTGTCTGCTCTGTAATACGTGTTTGTCATCACCTGGTAGTCACTAATCTGTCAAAATGCAGTCCTTGGGCATATGCTTTAAATGGCGGTTTATTATGTTACAGTTTGCTGCAGTTCGTGTTATTGGTCGAAAGTCTTGCTTTTCTTGGGCTCTTTGGCAGATTTATTTTTCTTCTCAACTTCCAGACATTTTTTACTTATAGGGTAACTTTTGACTTTTGAAAGAGTCAAAAAGATCCAGGACTTCTGCTGTTCATTGATTTTTGAAGAAACTCATACCAGAGAAGATTAGAAATTATAGCATTTCTCTGTGTGAAAGGGAGGTTCTGCATGTTAGAAGTGTTTCTTTCAAGCAGTGAAAATCATATTAATTATATTTAAAATGAGTGTCAATGACTGAATTAAGCAAGGTGCATCCACCTACCAATAGACTTTTGTAGTGTCTTGACTTATGTATTATTTGAAATAATGGCTTATTTGTATTGTTCTATTCTTTTTTAAAGAATTTATATCACATATTCATTATATTTACTATAATCTCATGCTTATGTTTTTTTTGCTAATCGCCCACGCTTAGACTAGATTTAACTGCTAGATACTAGATAGTAGTGTTATCTAAATATGACACTTTTGACCAGCTGAGATGTAATGTACTTTTTAATTTTTCTTTATGCAATGTTTTGAATTGGTTCACAGGTTCACAGGTGTTTGCTAGACTAATGACCACAAGGACCTTTTTAAGCCTAGCCATGCATTCTAAATTTCGGACAAATTCTGATACTCTTGCTAAGTGTAAGCATGGTTCTGGGAGATGAACCATTTACAGGTTACCTCTGTATATTAGAGACAGTGATTCAGGTCATAGACTGCTGTATGTCCCCAGCCATGTCCCAAGACTCACACTCCATGTTTCTAAGCACCCTGGAGAATATAAGGGTCCAAGCTAACACTCTCATAATAGGTGACTTCAACTATCCTTCCATTAACTTGGAAAACTACTCATGTACCAATACACTTGCCTAACGTCTCCTGGAATTCATTAATTCCAGTGCCCAGGACTAGCTTGTTCTTAACCCCACTAGAGGTATCAGCATCCTTGACCTGGTAATTGCTAACATGGGCGACCATTGCTCTACAGCAATAGTCAACTCCTCCCTGGTTAGATCTGATGACAAACTAATCACCTTGGAAATCCACATAACTACCACCCCCACCACCCCTTGCAAAGGTAACCACCATGAAAAACTTCTCCAAAGCTAATTTTGGGCTCCTAAAAACAGAGGTGGCTAACTTCATGGCACCCATGCAAATGGAGAATAGTTGCATGACTGCCGAATCATACACCAATGCACTGTACGAACACGTACACAAATGCATGGATCTCCCCATACCCAATAGACCCAAGATGCGCTCCTCCAAAAAAGGAAGCCAATCTGGTGGTCCCCTGCCATAAACAAGCTCTACAACAGAAGGAGGAAACTGATACTGAATAAGGTGAAGTCCCAAGACTGGAAAAACTCCCTTATCAGCCTCAACAAAAAGTTGATATCCCTCATCAAATCCTCTAAAGCTAGCTATGAAAACAGAATTGCAGCAGATAGTAAAGACAACCACAAGGCCTTCTATAGTTATGCAAAGAATCTCCATGGCAATACCCAGATTTGCTTTGAGCTACTTTACAATGGTGCCTCCTATACTGAGCCAACAGATATTGCCAATATACTGGCCGACAGATTCAGTGGCAAGTTCCCTCCCCCCCAAAGGACCAATCACAATACCAGCAGATTGCCAGGCACCCAGTATTACTGCTCCACAGGTTAAAACAACACTGTCCAAGGCCAAGAATACAGCTTCTATGGGACCTGACAATATCCCTGGCTGTGTTCTACATGAACTGCAGAGTGAACTGGCACCTCACCTGTATGCCCTGTTAAATCACAGCCTCACTTTAGGCTTTGTCCCTACCAAATGGTGCACTGCTGCAGTCATTCATCTCCACAAAGGAGGAACAACTGCAGACCCTGGGAACTATCGTCCCATTAACTGACGAGTCTGATATGCAAAGCACCATCATGGACCTAATAAACAAGGATATAGGGAATCTCCAAACTCTGGATCCTACACAGTTTGGTTTTGTGAAGGGTAGATTATGCCTGCTCAACTTGGTCGACTTCTATGAGTCAGTCACCAGAGCTGTGGATGAAGGCATGGTGGTTCATACAGCCTACCTTGATCTGGCCAAGACCTTTGATACCATTCCCCATTCAGGAATAACAGAAAAACTCACTAAGCTAGGCATCAAACCCTATATCACTAGGTGGGTTGCAAACTGGCTTACAGATAGAACCCACAGTGTGAAAGTAGCTGACTCCAAGTCAGACTGCAGACCAGTCACGAGTGGAGTCCCACAGGATTCAGTCCTGGGTCTTCTCTTGTTTGGTATCTACTTCTCTGAAGTCCAGGCCAACACAAAGGGACTCTGGCTGACAAAGTTCACAAACAATTGCAAGTTGGGAGCTATTATTAACTCCCAAGTGATGTTGACATCCTACAGAAAGGCCTCACTGAGACCAACGACTGGTGTCAGAACCATGGCCTTAAGCTCAATGCCAAAAAATGTGTTGTCATCCCCCTTGGGAAAAAACCCATTCCCTTGAATTACCACATTGATGGTAGTCCACTAAACACAGAAGGTGTTAGAAGAGATCTGGGCACACAGGTTGACAGCAACCTCTCTTTTGACCACCACATTGCCACTGTGGTCAGAAAGTCCTTCTATGTGACACATCTCATTACTAAGGGTTTGCATCCAGGAAATAAGAAGTCATTGTCTCCCTCTACTCTTCCCTCATTAGGCCAATCATCATGTACAATGCCTCATTTGGGATGTACCTCACTACACACCTGGAACAACTGGAGAGGCCACAAAAATACCTTGCAAAGAGGATCCTAGGCCTTAAACACTTGCATATGGACAGACTCAAAAAAACTCCAACTATTCTCTGTCTCATGTCACCTATTTTTAGGTGATCTCTGTTTGACTTACAAAGCTGTGTCTGACCCAGCTCTGTTAGAAATGCTACATCTAATGAAATCCTAATCCATCCACACAACACGCTCCAGAGACCTCAACTTCATTGCCACAATAAACAAAACATGCTGGAGGGAGAGGTTCATAACTCAATGACTGCCCATGCTATGGAATAGACATCCCCTACATGTCAAGCAGAGCACCTCACTGGCCCTCTTCAAGAGAAATCTTGATGAGTGGATAGGAAAGAGAAAATTCATCCTGGTCAACACTCCAGTGGCTCTACTCAACAGAGGCACTGGGAACTAAGGTCGGGTGACATGATGCCAGGGTAATCCTATGGGCTAGACTTGTAAGGGCTTCAGGGCCATTAGCCTAGTACACACCTATGAACCTATGAGCATCGGTACCAAACTAGAGATGAATTTCTGGTTTCCCTTCCAATTGTCCAAGTTGCACTTGAATTGAGTTAGGGAAGACCTCTGCTTCACATGGATGGGGAGCCTGTTCCATAGATGGGGTAGTCTCTGGGCTACATACCTATCTCTCTAGCAGGTCCTATTTCTATCACAGGTAAGGTTTTAGTCTTTAAAATTGGTAATTCTGGTGCTGGTAATCCTACATTTTTATTTACTCCATTTTTGTAAATTAGATTTTAGGGAACTCCAACTATTTCAGACAAAGAAAAACTATGTTTTTTATATATGGTGGAAGAAAATAGATTTAAGCTTTCAGTTATGTAGGTCCTAAAGATTATGAGGAGGATGGGAAAATAGGGTAGAGGACGTTTTGATCCCAGACATTTTGACCCCTGCATTAATACATTCCATGTCTAGATTTGTAACACTTCGAATACAGTGTGATACTACTAGTGCACTCTAGTTAAAAAGGCTTTATAATAGTTTATAACACTCAGCAAGAATAGCGAAAACATATGAAAATTGTGCAGAAAATAACCAGTCATTAGACAGAACAAAATATTATTTGCATTACTGGTCTATAACCTGGTACAATTATAGAGAACTCACATTAGCAAAGTAAAAAAAATGGAACGCTGGAGAATAAAACCAGTTTTTATAACAATTAAATGCATAATATTTAATAAACCTTCATAGGTTCATAGGTAGGTACTAGGGCATCTATATTATAACATTGAAGTTTGTAAACATCGAATGTTATAATATCGAACCCTAAACACCGAAATCTGCAAACATCGAACAGTCAGAATAGAGATTTTTTCCCAGGGAAAAAAATCGCTATTCCGAGAAACATGCACACAACACAAACACACACAAAAAACAGCAATTCACACACATACACTTAAAATCCTACACCGAAACCTAAACTAAACTTTACATACACTACTAGCGATCCACTTACCTTAACCCAACCCTAAAGTCCGTCACTATCGCACACTCACCTGACTCGCGCCCTAACCCTAACTCACCTAACCCGCCCCCTATCCCTAACCTACACACAACCGCACACTTACCTGAACCCGACCCATAACGTTCCAACATATCGAACGCTGAAAACAGCGAAGCCACAGCAACGGCCCACCGAATTCTTTCCCTGGGAAAGAATATGGTGTCCTGCACCTTCGCTGTTTTCAGTGTTTGACATTACTGGTTCGATATTATAACATTTAAACTTTATAAAATTTGATGTTATAATATAGACCTGGTACTGGGCTATCTGCCCAATGGCATTTATAAGTCTAGCCAGAATGTGTTGGCTTTTGCCTCCCTTTTAGATTAGTTTCCTGAGCCTCTGTCCAGCAGGGCCACTGAAGTGATCCCAGGGGTAAATTTATGATTTCCCATCCACTCGTCAAGATTCCTCTTGAAGAGAGTCAGTGAGGGGCTTTGCCTAACATAGATTGGGATTTTGTTCCAGAGCGAGGGAAGTCCCTGGGACAGGAATCTATCCCTCCAGCATGTCTTATTTATTGTTGTGCTGAGGTTTAAATCCCTAGAGTGTGTGGCTCTAAGAGATTTGGTTTTCTTGAGGTGGAGCATGTCCATTAATTCTGGGTTAGACATGGCCTTGTATGTCAGGCAGAGATCACCTCTGAGTAGGCGGTAACCGAATAGAGCTGGAGTTTCTTTAGTCGAGCTGCATAGGGCATCTGTTTGAGGCCCACGATCCTCTTGGTGAAGTACTTCTGTGGTCTTTCCAGCTGTTGCAGGTGTTGTGTAAGGTACATACCAAATGGGGCATTGTAGTCTACTATGGGCCTGATGAATGATGAATAGAGGGGCATAATAAACTCTCTTGGTCTAGATGTGAACCCTTTTGTGATTAGGTGGGCTACATAGAAGGATTTTCTAACCACTTTGGCAATGTGATTATCAAAGGAGAGGTTGCTGTCTACTTGGGTCCCCAGATCCCTAATTACATCTTCCGTACTTAGTGGATTACCACCTATGTGGTAGTTCGTGGGCACTTTGTTTTTCCCTAAGGGGATGACTATGCACTTTTTGGCATTTAGCTTGAGGCCATGATTCTGACACCAGATATTCGTCTCCTTGAGACTCCTCTGGAGGAGGTCTGTGTCAGCCGGAGAGTCGATTATGGCCCCCAGTTTGCAATCATCTGCGAACTTGGTCAGCCATAGTCCTCCCGTGCTTGCCTGTACCTTAGAGAAGTATATACCGAACAGGAGGGGTCTCAGGACTGAGCCCTGTGGGACACCACTTGTAACCAGTTTAGAGTTGGACTTAGCACCCGCAACTCTGACCATGTGAGTTCTATCCACGAGCCAGCTGGCAACCCATCACGTGACATAGGGGTAATGCTCAAGCTGGTAAGCTTATCTATATGCTGAGTAAATCTTGGAATACACCAGTTAAATATGTTAACTCCCTATGTAAAATTCATGATTGATTTCATTGTCAACATGTTAAAAAGTATTGTTAATTAAATTAATTATACTTAGATATTAAATAATATGTTAATTTAACATTTACATATTAAAACTTTAAATAATATATTAAATTCTTATCTAAAATGTCTAATTAAAATATTAAGTGTTAAATGGTTTTATTAAATTTAATTAGGCTCAAATAGTCTGGGGTCAAAACATCCGGACCATAAGCTATGCCCCCCACCCCCAACGATATAAACTAACTCCAGGATCGCACTATAGTGGGGAAAAGTGCATATACCTTTTACTTGCCTTAAAGTACTCTACACAGTGCGAGTACTTCACTTCAGTGAAATGAGATTCGGTGAAATGAGTTTTCAGTAATTTGAGCTTTCGGCGATTTGGTCAAGTTGATTTGAAATTCAGTGAAATGAGCTTTCAATGAAAGAAAGTAAACCCAGATATATATATATATATATATATATATATATATATATATATATATATATATATATATATATATATATTTATATATATATATATATATATATATATATATATATATGTATATATATAATATGTGTGTGTGTGTGTGTGTGTGTGTGTCTAGTGACACTTCTCCTCCCAATCTGCAGTTAGGTAACATTCCTTTAAACTATCTGTATTCTTCAGTGCAACCACCAAAATTGCCTTTAATTCACATTTTGCACATTTTCATAATAAATTTGTATATGTAGCCATGAATGTTTTCTCCGTGGATATCTATTGAAAATGTGTTTTATTTCCCAGCTGGCATTTTCTGCTAAAAAAGTAAGTAAGTAAATTAACAATGGAAGTAACAGGGCTGATGTTCAAGGCTCACGTGTATGAAATAGGCCCTGCTGTTTCTAGTTCCACTTTAGTCTGAAATCATATGCTATTGAAATGCTAAATAAGCCACTTATAAATTTCAACTCCATATCCACTAGACACAGAATCCAGCACTGAGCATAGGTAAGGAGTGTATAGCTAAACTTCCAAGGAAACAGAATCCAGCACTGAGCATAGGTAAAACAGAATCCAGCACTGAGCATAGGTAAGGAGTGTATAGCTAAACTTCCAAGGAAACAGAATCCAGCACTGAGTATAGGTAAGGAGTGTATAGCTAAACTTCCAAGGAAACAGAATACAGCACTGAGTATAGGTAAGGAGTGTATAGCTAAACTTCCAAGGAAACAGAATCCAGCACTGAGCATAGGTAAGGAGTGTATAGCTAAACATCCAAGGAAACAGAATCCAACACTGAGTATAGGTAAGGAGTGTATACCTAAACCTCCAAAGAAACAGAATCCAGCACTGAGTATAGGTAAGGAGTGTATAGCTAAACTTCCAAGGAAACAGAATCCAGCACTGAGTATAGGTAAGGAGTGTATAGCTAAACCTCCAAGGAAACAGAATCCAGCACTGAGTATAGGTAAGGCGTGTATAGCTAAACTTCCAAGGCAAGAGAGAGATAGAAAAACACTAACACAAGGAAACCAAAGCTAAGTTTTTCATTAATTAATTTATTAACCTTAAAGTCCTTGATTGTGGAGTTCTTGTATTCCATAAGAAAATATGGAAAGCCGTGCTCCGTAAGGAAAACAATCGGCATATGAATTGGATTGGAAGACTAAAAAGTGTATGAAAGACAGGAGTCAAGGTGAGGGAGCACTGGGAAAAACAAAGTGAAAAATGGGCTGACAAAGTACACTACAATGCTTCTTAAAAATACTAAGTGCATTAACAACATACCATGCTTCCTAAGACTGTGCAGTTGGTGGAGAAAACAGATGATGGGCAGACATTCTTGAATTTGTGTTGTACCTTTTTATGACTGTAGAAAGGGAAAACGCAGACATATGTATAACACATTATGAATGGAGCCTCTTTATTTGGCAACAGTTTGTGCCTGCCTCTTTGGCATTGCCTTTGTTCACACTCATTACCAAATTGTTATTTTCTAGCCCAGCGATTAGAAGTTCACCAGCTGTAGAGTGATATTAGAGTGTGGTCAGTAGACTGCCCATCTTTAATAGCAGTAAGCATTTCTGAAGCAGCTATGCACAGCATTTCACAAGAGATGATTATTTAACAGACGTAACATGGGGAAACATGCAAAGGGCAAAATATACACACATGACAAACAAATGTAAAAGACTATATGAGCAGGGGAATATCATTGATAATGTGATTTTGTATGGTCAGCTGTGAGGAAGAGATCTAATACTGGAATGGAGCAGAAAAAGTCACGGCAGAAAGGAAATGGTTTGTACAATTAAATGCTCATCGTTGCAACTGCAACAGGGAAAAACATGCAGTGAAAAGCTATGAATTTCTTTGGACACTTACTGAAACCCACATCTACCATAGCTAGTAACAGACTGAAGAAGCATAACATAGAAGCAATACTATGAGAGTTGTGATGTGCACTGAAAAAGGAATAAAGGGATATAGGGGCACAGGTTCATACAAAGCTGCCAAGCATGCACTCCATGAGACCATTAACTTGCCTAGCCCAAATTCCCAATTGCCGCAAAGCACTGTCTGGTTAAGTGATTTGCTCAAGGTCACACAGTAGGGAAATGAAGATGAAAACATTCAAACCTTGTACCTTTAGCACTAAATGCAGTCTTTAGTCCTCTGCACTTACTAGCAGACATATAGCAGGTTCATTTTGTGGAATAGAAATTGGTTGCTACATGACTCAATTCAGTGATGGTTGTAACCTTCAGGATTGCAGATTACTGCAAAAGAACACACACACTAATTTTTAAGTCTTACAGAACCCATTGCATAAGTAGCACTTGTGTCCTTATCAAGGAATCTGTTTTTCTGATGAGTGATTGTGTTGTATTTTAACAAATCATTTAATGAGCAAAATAACATTAAAAGGGAAAACATAATGCCAGAAGACATCTGTGGTGAAAAAAATACCTATATATATATATATATATATATATATATATTTGTGTGTGTGTGTGTGTGTGTGTGTGTGTGTGTGTGTGTATCTCTAAAATTAAGCAAGGGGACACTGGTAATAAATATTTGTGAAGTATAGCCAAGTTATCCACTCATGCTGATGAGCTCAATGACAAAGGTGAAACATGCGTGTCCAGAGCTAGTGGCTTGAATGTAACCCTAAAAACATAAAAACTAAGAAAAAAAAGCCATGGACATTCAGAAGCCATGCAAATCAAACACTTGATATACTTGAGAGGTCATTTGCATATATCCCATGGGCCTTCCACTTACAGGAGGTTTAAGGAATCACAGAATAAAAAATTGTGGCTCAACTTTTTTTTCTTGTAATTATAGAACCTATTATAATTTAACTTTCATGGAGAAAAATACAGACTTTCATATCTTGGTATCTTTTTGTGGATGCCATCAAGACTGAACATCCACACATTAAATCATACTTCATTCTGATTAACTTTTACTTAATGTGGTACAAAATGTCTGATCATAAGCTATGTCAGTGATGTCTAAAAACTCAGCTTCATATAGTGTATATTTTCTAACACAGGCCTGACTTTCTCAGTGAGGGATGTGACAAGATTTTATAGATTGTGAATCACTGAATGATGTAGGCAATGTGAAAATTCATGGTTGCCATTTATGTGTCAAAACATCTCATGTTGATCTACTGAAACAATGTTTAATATCTCAAGTTAAACAAAGAAAAGCAGTCAGTAGCAGTCCATCTAGCTGCAGCTTATTCATGCTACTAATAATTAAATAATATATGTAATAAAAAATGCAAAATTTATCTGCAGAACTGTGAAGACATCATTTTCCACCAAATTAATAAGGAACACAGTGACTGACAATATATGTTGGAGACTTCTTCAGTGATTTCCTTAGGATGATAATGAGGTTTCTCAATGCATTGTAATAAAAATGATTTCTAATGGACATATAACATGATAGCTAGCAGTTCCCTCTTCAAAATTCAAACATCAGTACAGTAAATTCTGACAGCTTGAAAATTAAACTGTGATTTTGACAAAAATATGCAAATTCGTGAACTCACTAGTACAGTTGCAAAGCTTACTTTTTGCTAGAAAGCTCTTACTTAAATATTCTCACTCTAAAATCCATACATCATAGTGTGGTGGGTGTACATTAAGATACCACAGAATCAGAATTAACATATATATATATATATATATATATATATATATATATATATATATATATATATATATATATATATATATATATATATATATATATATATATATATATATATATATATATATATATATATATATAAATGTATATAAAAATATATATGCACGTGTGTGTGTGTGTTTCTGTGTGTTTGTGTGTGTGTGTGTGTGTGTGTGTGTGTGTGTGTGTGTGTGTGTATGTACATATATATATATATATATATATATATATATATATATATATATATATATATATATATATTTGTTTTTTTTTGTAGTCCCCTTATTCTCACTTAAATTTTTGTTGTCCCAAGGATCACAATTACTATCCTCAGATATAATGTACACCTCCTTATTATAATTTCTGATTTCTCTTCAGTGTATGTTGTCCCCTTCTCTTAATTTCTGATTGGGTCCATATTAAATCATCATTGCAAGATATGTTGAGATTCAATGTATTATAAAAGTACCTTCAAATCCTGTTAATCAAACAGAAAACAAATTAATATTTAACAACTGTTTCTGCAGTGAGGCAACCCCCCCCACCACCACCACCACGCACACACTTATAACTTTAAAAATGCTATTCCTGTGATCAGATAATGGTAGGGAGAACAGGTAACTGTAAAAAGTAACAGTTGTATTTTTCAGTTCATACTACAAGATCCCCTGTACCTTCAAATGCGAGATGCTAAACCACCATTCCCCTGTACTATCTCTGGGGGTGCAAGTGTAATTTTACTCCAATTATTTGATATTAATGAATGCAAACCTAGGTTATTATTTGGCCTTTCATGTAAGCTTTAGTTATATAAAATGCAAAGTACTTTCTTGAAAGGACAAATAATACCCCAGATGGCTTTGTATTACTCTTCGCTGAATACATACCCTATGTCAAAAAATACTGAGACCAAGTGGTGCATTTCAAGTATTATTTCTAAACAGTTGCTGTAGTGTTCTTTTCAATAATATGTATTGTCTTAAAGAACAATGCTGTATGGGTGAATTGTGACTCGATGGGATTGGTATTGTATTAATCAAAGTAAAAAATTAGTTTCTAATCTGAAAAAAGCGTGTGTGTTATGAGTGTAGAATATGAGCACGTTACTGTCAGAACACCTTTAATATACGATAAGCAAGTTAATCTAAAAGGACACAACTGAGTATTGTAAACAAAGCATACAGTAAAATAAGTAACACATAGTTATTTCATACTGGTAATGCTGCATCTCCTAGCAAGGCACACATATCCTAGTTACCATTTTTGAGCTAACAGTTGTAGTTATTGGGTTGAATAATTAAATGTCTCATTCTTATTTCTTGATTCAGTGTGTTTCTCTGAGGCAGAAGTAACAGAAGTGCTTAATTATTTTGTACATAAAATATAGCTGTATATAAACAATGTACATTGGCTGCCTTTGCCTGGAGATAGCAAGACACCATTAACATTCATTCCGTCTTCTTCTTTTGGCTTTTCCCAGTTAGGGGTCGCCACAGTGGAACTCTAGTCCGCTAATGATTGGTAGTTGATTTTTACTTGCCGAGTTACCAGCCCTGATGCACAACCTTCAACGAAGGTACACCCATTCACCCATGTCTCCACACAGAAGACACTCTAGCTGAGAATCGAACCGGACAGCGTCTTACTGGGAGGCGACAACACTACCGCAGCACCACCACCGCAGGTAACATTCATTCCCTGTATGAGAATTAAAAAAAGAAATTGGAATAGTGTGTCGTGTTCTTAGAGTGTAACTGAAGGAATGCAAATGATCAGAAAATATTTAATCACAGCTATGAAGAATGCAAATCAAGGATGAAACATAAGTATGCTGTATGGAACCTTTCAAAAATAAAAGGGCACTACATTGAGTAAGACAGGAGCTACAGCTGCCATCTTTACACATGTTGGACTCCATAAAAACAAAAAAAGAAGACATGAGAGGGGCAGCAAACCTCAAGCAGCTTTGCAGCAAGTAAAATAAAGTTACTATCTCATTATAACTTGTACTTAAAAAGAATGCCTTCTGTCAGCTAAAGTTTTGTTTTAACACAGATGCACTACAGGTGGTCACACTATCATGAGTGTTATAAGCACATGTCAAAGTATTACTAGAGACAACACCTTCCAAATAATCATTATGTTAGCAGGTACCATGCCTTGCAGCACAGGACATCCTTATAATCAGTAATTAGTTTTCATTGTATCTCTACCATGCCAGAGAAAATTTGTGCATGGACTAATTAGAATCTGATGATGTAGCATAACTTCAGGTAAGATTTCTCTGGGTCAGATGCTGGTTAATTTGCAGCACAAGGTCTACTAAAATAATGAAGTATATCTGACAAGCTGCCATTTATTGCACCATTTGTGTGATTACTCTGCTATTTTTCATTATTATTTCTGTTGTACTAGATATAATAAATATCTTCAGAGAGTGAACAGCATAATAGCATTCTATGAAGCAATGTAAAGCTATCTGTCATCATATGTAGCTTAAAAGCTTGAAATTACTGAAACTCCTGCCTTTCTTAATCAAATCTTTATGATCACCTACATTCATTTAACGTGTTTTATGTTTAGAGTAAGTCATTTTCTGGTCATTAGCAGTTTTCTTAGTTGTTGCCTCTAAAGTATTGATCTTAAGCATGCTTGACCAGTTCACATTTCATGTCAATACTTAGTTTGCTGTGGGTAATGACAGCAGAGTTACTGGGTTATTACAAAAAGGCTATAGCATGTTAAAAACACAAATAATTACTAACCAGAATTACAGCAAAATGTCTTTAATGCCTGAAATAATACTGGATTGATGGTTTATAATCATGAAGTAAAGTTACTGTAATTATACCGCCAGACACAGAAAACAAATGGAATTTAGTTTCTCATTTAAACTTGTGTTTTACCAGTTAAAACAGGTTTACATTACAATAACATTATTTGTTTCAGTGGTCATCTTGTTTAGTATTTGTTAAAATGTTTGTATATTTGTATGTAACAGTATCTGTTCATGATGGATGTTATTTCAGAAATGATGAGCACAATTTCATACTGATTTCACTACAATCATGCTCAGTATGACAGTGGCATTTACAGTTAAATGACATTTTATTTATTCATCTATTTATTTATTTATGTAATTATTTATCTGTTGACTTACTTTTGTTTAGCAGGAAAGCCTGTCTAAGAAGTGAAGTGCCTTTTAGACAATTCAAAACAAAAATGGACAACAAACATTATTTATGGAGCATTTCAAACATAAAAGGTCAGCAGACATTATTTACAAAACATATTCAATTAAGGAGACATGTTTTCAAGATACTATGTGATGCATAAAAATACTATATTAACATAATTGTATAGTATTTATAATAGACAGAGCAAGGGCTGTATATTTCAAACTATAGGTGTGATACAGTTGAATAGTGAATTAGTTACTAGGCAATATTTTTGGGCAGATTTGAATAGTTGCAGGTTATTTAAAAGCCTGATCTGGTTTGGAAGTTTAGGATGGGAGAAAAGAAATTCACCCTGGGGATCACATCAGTTGCCCTGCTAGACAGGGGTCCAGGAAAGTAAATTGTGTGGCAAGAAATAGCCAGGGAATTGTTATGGCTATGCTTGTATAGGCCCTAGGGCCGATAGCCTAGCACCAACCTATGAACCTATTATATGTTTGGAGATGGCAATTGAGAATAATGTGTTGCTGTAATAATTATTGGATTTATTAGCAAAAGTTAGTTTAATTTCTGAGGATCTTAAGGTTCTGTTTGATACATGCCATTGGATGAGATTTGACAACCAGGATGGCTTTAAGTGGATGGAAAAGTATTTTGTTTGCTGTGACTAGCTGGGAGAGGGTGATTTGTCCAGGGGGTCTATATTAGAACCACAAAAGTACTATTCAGCGAATACGGAATCATCGACACATATTACCTGAACTGCGAATACACTGAACGCCCTAAACCGCAAAATTCAAAATCTCGAACCATCATAGTTGTCCAACCCCACCCCGCGTTACATACTACCTACCCAAACAAAATAAATAAACCACATACATACACTAACCAAAACCCTACTTCTAACCCTACACTAAACCTTACATACATTACTGTCTATGCACTTACCTTAACCCGCACCCTAACCCTAAGGTCCGTAACTATCGCACACTTATCTTACAGAGCTATACCCAAACAAAATAAATAACCCACACACATACACTTAACAAAACCCTACATCTAACCCTACCCCCAGCATTACCTGCATTACCATCTATGCACTTACCTTAACCCGCACCCTAACCCTAAGGTCCGTAGCTATCGCACACTTACCTTACTGAGCTATACCACAAAAGGGCCAACCATGACGATTTGACATTTTGGATTTCGCGCTTCAGGACAATTGGTATTTTCGTGGTTCGACGTATACGTGTCAAAGTTTCTGTATTTGGGTAAGTGGACCTTCGTGATTTTAATAGGGAACTGTGTTCAGGAAGTTCATGCCATTTCAGGGTGCTGAGCACTGAGTGGGTTGGGAAGGTGCAGATAAATTTGCTAATTTTTCTATAGTTGAGTTCTAGTTTGTGTTTGGTGAAAGAGTTGATATTTGTGAATATTGCTGAGGCATATTAGAGGACAGGAAGGAGAAGGGAGATGGCAACTCTTTTATTGCTATGATCACGTAGCAGGTAGTTTGCTAGTTTGCAGTGTGCCTTTTTGACAGTAGTGTCAATGAGCAGATCAAATTTTAACTTGTTATTAATGAAAACTCATGGTAAAATTATATGTTGGTGACATTTTCAATGTTTGTATTGTTTGAGGAGATAACGTTAAGGTCAGTGTTGTTTTGATTTATGTTTTTAGGAAATAGTAGGATTAACTTGGCTTTGTTGAGGCTTAAGAACAATTGAGATTTATTTAACCTAGTTTCCTACAGAGGTGAAAACTTCCTCGCTTTTTTACAGTAGCAATACTAGTTAAGCTATGAGAATGTGCTGGTACAGTATTTTTTTTTTTTTTTTTTTTTTTTTGCTTTTGCTGTCTTTTTCTTTTTTTTTCATGCTAAGCAAGTTTAACTTAGCCATGTTATCATAGATTAACACTCTGATAGGTCTGCATTATTTATTTATTTATTTTTTTATTCATTCATTCATTCATTCATTCATTCATTCATTCATTCATTCATTCAAACAGACTTGCCCTAAACACTGGGGTACTTTAGGTTATGACCTGGGCAAATGTCAATGTCAAACATAAAGTAGGCTATGCATGAACAAGAACAAATAACCTAAATAAACAGTGTATGTGGTGATGTTAGTCATACATTAGAAGCTCTGTATCTGAGGAAATTAATAATCCTGACTAATAGAAATTGATTGCTAAGGCATTTTTCAAAAAAAAGTTTGTCAGGAAAAAAGTGTGTTAGCTTAAAAATGTATGTAAGCTCAAAATAAAAAGCGCAATACAAAGAATCAGCTGCTACCCATTGCTTATAACTTATTTCTTGAATTCCAGGTTTGAATCTCAGGACCAGAATTGTCACTTTCATTAGACTTTCCTTCACGCTTCCATGCAACACTTGTCAATACATTTTTTCCCAGAAAGCTTACAAGAAGAAAACGTCTAGTGAGCAATAATCTTTACAGTAATCCATAAAATAACATTCGCAGAATGTAGTCCAGTCGATGAAATATTTATTTAGCACTTTCGTCTGAAGACTTCATCAGAATAAAATGATAAAATGTCAGCCAACTTATATACTGATTTACATACTCAACTAAACCGTTAATTTATTTTTATTTATTTTATTTGACATTTGTTTACTGGGTTAGACTGACTTGGCAAGATGCCCTTTTTCAAAAGATACCTGAGGAAAACATTTCCATTACAACATTTAGAAATACAGCGATTAATACAAAAATTAAAAGGAGAAGTATGACTGATCTTTATGCAAAGCAACTGATAAATATATAAAACAAAGAAAAGAACTTATAAGCAAAACACAGGAACATTTTACACTAAATATGAAAGGCAAAGGTTTAAAACAATTTTTGACAAAAGGGAATTCGGCAATACAGTCAGTGTATTGTAATACGTTAAAGGGAAACAGGGACTGGAAAGGATTGATAGGAGGCGAGTTAGTGGTAAGGGAAGATTGATTAGAATTTCAATTAGGTACGTAGCTGAGGTAGAAAAGAAGGTAAGAGAAGAAGAGGGGCCTTAGACATTGAGAGAGAGGCAAGGGGGAAAATGTTCACATGGGGTCATTGCAGGATTTCACAATTAAATAATTCAAATCTAAAAAAATTTCAGCAAAGCAACATTTAAAGCAACATTAAACAATATGACACATATACTTATAAAAAGCACTGAATACATATGCTATCACTGATTCCAGGATGTTTATCTGCTTGTAGCCCAATGCTGCCAAAATGCTTCTCTCCTTAAAAAACAACTGACTTGATAAATTAATTTTCAGAATGGAGGGAAGCATAGGTCTCAACTTCTTAATATGCCAGTGTGGAACGCAGACCCTACCAGTGGGTGACAATCAGTCAAAATATGGAGCACCCTTTTTTCACACTGTGTGAAAATCCATCATTCCATAGCGCCTGGTTGAGGTAGGCTTTCTGCCAGAAGTATTAAGTTAGCAAATACTGTACATTTGTATAATTCAATAAGACATACATGTCGATTAATAAAATCAAATCAGCAGAAACCATTGACAAAATGCCATATACTCAGTAGAAAATTGCTACATAACAGTATTCCTGTCCTCTAATATGCTTTTAACATCTGCTTTTCTAACCCCTCCATATCTTCTCCCAATTAAATCCGTTAACTCATCCAATCAATGACAAATCAGAGCAGAATCGGGGGCAGATTTATTTATTTGGCATTTGCTGACCGTGCAGGTCTGACTGGGTCAGGAGCCTATTTTGGGCAGAAGTATGGGGACAAAAGCTCCACAAAGTGGAAACAAATGACAGTACGGAGATAATTACATTTACATGTGGGGGTGTAACTTGCAATAAGTCGCAGGTGGTCCTACTGACATACAGGCAGTTGGTATTCATTTACACCAGTAATATATGCAGTCAAGAAATACAAAATACATACATATAGATAATACAGCTGGTTTATCTAACTATAATCATTTTGGTAGGCTGTTGGTATACACAATTATTATGAAGTTTGTATAGTTTGATAGATTTCTGCAATGATTTTTAGGTAGACATGGAAAAAGGGTTAAGTGAAAGGATTAGGTAATAAATAAAGAATTAATCAGGAGAAACATTTAAAACACTGATATTATTACCTTGAGACATTGAAAAAATAAGAGAGCGTGACTCAATATACACTTTCTGAAATAAAAGAAGTCTATAATTATTTGTCTCGGTCCCCATCAATAAGCACATCACACCAAATGACATTTGACAACCTTTATTAAAACTTCCATAACATAGCTTTGATCACCAAAATTATTAATTACAACTAGATACAATATAGTTGGTTCTAAACACATCATAAACATCCTTGTAATGTTAATCAGGACAGCGTACCTGCTCATCCTGCCCCGGTAAGCAGCGTCCATACCTGTACTCTCTTACTTTACTTATGAAGCAGCATCCCATCTCACTTCATGTCCCATTTACCCAGTAAGCACTATCCATACCTGTACTCACTTTCTTTACTTATGAAGCAGCATCCCATCTCACTTCATGTCCTGTTTACCCAGAAAGCACCATCCATACCTGTACTCACTTACTTTACTTATGAAGCAGCATCCCATCTCACTTCATGCACCATTCATTGAATTACCTTCCACCAAATAGGCAGCATCCTTACCTCAGCTTACTTATCTATTCAGCAAGCTTCCACCAGCTGCTCATTTTCCTTTTCCCAAATCCTTGAAATGAACCCAGACACCAGAGGGGGAACAGAAGAAGGAAATTCTGTCCCTCTTCTCCACCAACCAACCTGAACAGGTTTATCCCCCTCCTTTCTACCCCAAATTGTAAACCAGCTACCTCCCATAAAGGGAAGGTGTTATGTCAAACATCATTCGGGGTACCTATCATCTGTAAAGTACATTAGAACTCCAAGTGGTCACCAAATTAATTTTCCTTTCATAGTGAATCAGCTGCCTAGTATTCATTCAGTACCAAATGGCAATCAGACCACCGTCCAAAATTTGTAAATTAACATAACCCTGTCCCCTGTAAGATACAAAAGTCACCGCTAAATCCCCCTGACCAGCTGGAATGTCCTGCCCTGTGTACAAGCCTGAACCAAATAACACAACTGCCTTTCCATCAGTCTCTTACCCCCAGGTTGCTGCAACCCAATTTGACCAAGCTACCACCCCTACCATCTACTTGAATTATAAAGCTACCCCCAAATTCCTGCAGCAAGCATCTGGTCCTGTTAACCCAGCCTGACAACCATCAAACCATACCACACACATATCAACCCCGAGAATAGGCCCTTTCCCCCTCAGACTTCCCCCAACTAAAAGTATGATACCTGCTAAGTTGAAAAACACACCAAAATCCTATATTCCTTGGATTTCCCCTTTAAAGCTTTCCTCTCAATATGCCCTCTGTTCTTTAATAATGAATTCAACCCTAAGCATCTGCTAGGAGGCCTCAAACCAAGCCTTGCTTACTTAAAAGTAGTCTGCCTGTGCTGTCTTTCCTTGCCACTCCAGCCAAACAGCATGCATCACCTTCAGGTCACCAACTGATGTGACTCTCTGCACCTTTCCACAACCGCACTACTCATCATTCCAGCTATAGGCACAATGGTCAGTATACACTGATCCCTCATTGATCTGTCAAAGAAAAGAAGCTGTTAATGGACTGCCATAAACCAAAGTATCTTATAGGTTCATAGGTAGGTACTAGGCTATTGCCCTAGGGCCTATACAAGCCTAGCCAAAAAGGTACCCTGGCTTTCGCCAACCAAGAAAATTATTTTCCTGTGCCCCTGTCAAGCAGAACCACAGAAGTGATCCCCGGGGTGAATTTCCTATTACCCATCCAATCATCAAGATTTTTCATGAAGAGGGCTAATGAGGAGCTCTGTTTGACATAGATAGGTAGTCTGTTCCAGAGTATGGGAAGTCTCTGGCACAGGAATCTATCCCTCCAGCATATTCTGTTTATTGTGGTGACAAAGTTTTGGTCCCTAGGCGTGTAGCTCAGAGGGATTGACATTTCTTTAAGTGGAACATGTCCAACAGCTCTGGGTTTGACATAACCTTGTATGTTAGGCAGAGATCGCCTCTGAGTAGGCGATATGCGACGGAGCAAAGCTGGAGTTTTTTGAGGAGGTCTGCGCCCTTTCCAATTGTTGTAGATGTCATGTGCGGTACATACCAAAAGGGTTGTGTACTCTATAATGGGTCTAATGAGTGATGAGTAGAGGGGAACAATGACCTCTTTTTTTTCTAGATGAGAAACCTTTTGTGATGAGGTGTGCCAAGTAGAAGGATTTCCTGACCACTGTGGCAATGTGATTATCAAAGGAGAGACTACTGTCCACCTGTGTCCCAAGGTCTCTTATCACACTTTCAGTGTTAAGTAGACTACCGCCTATGTGGTAGTTCATGGGTACAGAGTTTTTTACCAAAGGGGATGACAATGCACTTTTTGGCATTGAGCTTCAGACCATGTGTTTGACACTAGGCATCGGTCTCAGTAAGGCCCTTTTGTAGGATGTCCACATCGTTAGGAGTTTCTATTATGGCTCCTAGTTTGCAGTCATCTGTGAATTTAGTTAGCCAAAGACCTTCTGTGTTAGCCTGTACTTCAGATCTTAATCTTAAATGCTAGCCAAGGTACCCACCACCACCACCATCTCCCTTCAACCCTGTCCAAAGTATGAGTAAGTCCAACTCCTCTCATAATACCCAAAGGCTTAAATGTCATATATGACATTAATACCAATGACTGCCCTGTTTCTTAAATAGACTCTGCATACCCATCAAACATAGTACATTGTTGCCCACTTCAAATGCAACCTTGATGAGTAGATGGATAACCACAAATTTGTCCCAGGCATCTTAACTTAACTGATCAATCCCAGTGGGGATAGCTAATTTTGACCAACCACACACCTTACCAAATCCTATGGGTAACATCCCCCTCTCCTGAATCACCCTGCCATAGAAGATCAAACAATAAATTAGGGAGAAGGTACCAGGGCTGCCTTCAGCAACCCCATAACCCTGCATTCGCTTACAAGGGCAATATGAGACAGAGTAAAAGAATGACTCCTTAAAAAACCCATATATCAGACACCATATGAACACAAGAAGGTAACAATGAGTGTGCACATCCTACCACAAAACTCAACTGCTTTAACCTAAAGGCACAGCAGTCCTTTTGTACATGTACAAGACAACCCAATGCAGAAACTACACCCCCCCTTTTTTATCTACTGTTGTGGTCAATGAAATCATCATTCCGCCATCTCGCTCCTACACCCTCTCTATTAATTTCTTTGGTGCTTACGTATTAGTCACACCCATGTTCCAGACCACCTAATATTAGAAGGGCCAGGAGTCATCTGTTTTAGGCAGGATTAAGAAGGACAGAACTAAAATTTGAATCAAATTCGGGAACAGTGGAAATGTATGGCCCATTACCCAATGGGCACAGGAGGAAAATGGATTCCCTTCAGTGAATTCTGCATGAGATCAAAGAATCAGGACAAAGCCATAAAGAATTGGGATGGCAAAGGCACAAAATTAGCGGCCCTTAAATCTGGACATCCTATGAAATCTGTACAGTTGAGAGGCATGCCTCAAAGTCTTAGAGCTCAAATTCTAGACAGCCACAAACAGAGGGCCAACCCCTAACCACTGCACTGACAGATTCTCTTTCAAGTGACAACCCACCTTACAAATTCACCTTATGTCCACCGAAACCGTAATTGGCCCTCTACAAGCAGACGAACAACTGAATGCAAGTACATTAACCCACAACTAACTCTGCTTTGAACAATTGACTGCCTTACCATTTCCAAAACCTGCCCCACGTGACTAATTCCACTGACTAAATTTCTTCTTCCAAGCAACTGCAAAGAAGCATACTCAATCTGGCAATACCGTACCCTATGTCTCCTTACAACAGATCCCCAAATCCCCACAATCAACCTAAACAATGGCTAGTTCAACCTTCCAACTACCGCACAAGCACAATTTGAACCACTGAATAGGTAACAGGAAATTTGAACCACTGAATAGGTAACAGGAAATCACCCCAAATGCCCCCCATGGCCCCCTTTAAGAGAAGGAACCAGTCCTGCCCATAAAAGTAAGGGTAGTAACTTCCTGTAAACCTATGAATGTCTTGTGAAACCACCCCCACTTATAATAACCCCAGGCTCCCCTTAACAATCCCCAATCCTAGAGTATCCTGCCCAAATACCACCCCTCACATGCTATCCCCTACTCTGAAATGCATCCCAAACTGATGTGTCTTAATGAGCCTTCAAGAAAATCAGCTTACCTGTATATTCCTGTGCGCCACTCTAATGACTGGAAGATCCACCCCTACCATTTCCATCACTTACAAAATGCACTTCTGTGACTCCCTTACGCTCCTCATGTGTAACTTAGGTGCACACCCCTCTAGTGACAGGGACATCCCCTGTAACAACCTACTTCCCTTGTTTGCAACCTTACTGCAGGACAATGAGGCTGCTGCAACACTCCCTGCATACAATCCAAAATCCAAACATCCATCTCCCAACAATACCAACTCTCTTCAACCAGAGAATAATATGACCTCAGCAGCCTCGCTGGATAATCTTCCCACCGATTAAGCAGCCTACACCAAACTACAATATTAGCAAGTTCCTACAAAAAAAAAAAAAAAAAAAAAAAAAAAAAGCAAGTGTTACCATTACCTTTCAAATGCCCTTCTTCTTCTGGACACCAACTAATATCCACTCTATGCTTCCATCACAAGTGGTACCATTACCTTTTAAATGCCCTTCTTCTGGACACCGACTAATACCCATTCTATGCTTCCATCACCTGTGAAATCACCATGCACAACTCTTGACCCACCATCAGTTACATGCTGCCATTTTGCGACATCTGTACACTCCCTCCAATGGCTGACACCACTCCAGACTGATCTGCAACAGAAAAGAAACTGCAAGTACTCTGCACCTATAAACCATAATTTCCATCACTGAGCACTGCCAAGATTCCTCCCTCATATCCAATATCAAACCTCCTAGGCCCACCAAGGAGCATAGTGCCACCATAACAGTCTTACAAACTTAGAAGGTTGATAGAATATGTGATTTTGTTTAGCATGCATTTTTTTTTCTTTGAATGGCATGAAGTCTGAAACTCATATGTCTGTCATTTCATAAATTTCAGTCTTTAATGGTTTGCCACTAATTTACCATAGCCCACAATTTTATGAAAACAGACCAAAAATATGAGGCCAAAATATGATCATTCTGTGAAAATCTGTGAAGTTGACAGACAATATGATATTCCTGCCAAAGAACAGCATTCAAATGCCAAGGGTATGAAACCATATGAGGAGAAAAATTAGAGGCAGTGAACATAAACCCCACTTACGGACAGTAAGACATATTCAAACTCTCCTATACATTGTAAACTGACACAATAACACCTCATAAGGATGGGCAAGGTATATTCCAACATACATCACTGCCACAGCCCCCACCAGAAAACACATGTCAGGAAGCCAGCCTGAATCTTCATTTGGGCATACTGAGGTGATATGGAACAACCAAGTACAAGGGGGACTGTTTAGATGAACCCGACTGCCAAATAGGTCCAGCTGCAATGACACATAACAGCCAGTTCCAACCCCTGTAGACCCCCAAAGACCCAACTGAAAACATGTTACTCACTTAAAGCCCATAAATAACCTGATGAACAAGACAAAACCTTCAAAGAGGAAAAGCTTGCTAGCAGCAATGTAAGCCAAACTAAATGAACAAAAATATTTTTTTTTTTTTTTAGAAAAACAGTGCAACATACTGCCCCCCAACATTTCCCATGCTACGTGCATGTACAGTCAACAGCCATTACTCTCTTGGCTGCAAACCAACTTTTTTTTTTTGAAAGCCCACGAAACAGCCGTGGAGCCTTTCCTCCACACTGAGGAGAACCAACATGAAATCCACTGCCATAGAGCAACCCGACCCAAGAAAGACCAAGAGAACCACATCCACCTATTATGCTGTCAAAACAGTTCAAGTAACTAGCAAATGCCACATCCCCAGACAAGCAATGCAGCACACCCTGTCCAACCCCCATCCCTCTGCTCTGTGTAAGCATTTTTTTTTTTTTATTGTGGGCAGCCTAGTCCCATCACCTGCATTGCAAACCCCCCCCCCCATGAGATTCACCAAACAGCCAAAGAAAAATTGCACAGGAAAACCAGAGTAAAACATCAGACACAGCCATGATTCATGCTATCCGAAGACCTCCGACTACAAATATGTCAACCAGCTTGATGTATACTGTCAGACTTTTGTAATGCAGTTTAGCACTTACTCAGAAACACTCATAGAAACTGGAAGTAAATGGTGCAGCTAGGTAGCATAGCATCACAGCAAACAAAATTAAGTCACAATTGACAAATACAATACCAGTCTACCACAGAGCATATAGTCTCAGGCCCTTTCATGCAACCCAACAACCAAAGATGTAACCACCGCGCAGCCAAACTTTTTTTTTTTTTTTTTAAACCCGTAACCTACCCAGAGCAGGCATGGTGACCAATTAAAATGTCTGATCTTCCAAATAAGCAGGAGATGATGAGTGGGCTTTGCGACCATCACCAGAGTGTGCCTCAAACCCATGAAAGCACCTGAAATGCACCATGTAGGCAGCACACAGCAGGAACACCAAGGTACTGATCTCAACTACTGAGATCACTATGCTCCAAATGATGAACACTGACCTCTTTGAGCTAGAAATTCGGACTGGACAACTTCAAAACACAGAAATCCATCATGTTCCTACCAAAGCAAGTGTACAGCATTCATTTACTACTCAAACACCAGGCTAGCCTCCTGCAAAACAGTCACCCAAGAGGCTGCCCCTGTGCCCCTGTCTTCCTTTTTTTTTGGTCGCCTTTTAAACAGCAACACCCTGAATGCAATCAAAAGCCATCCACACCATGAGCACCGTACTGTAGAGAGAGGGGCAGAGAGTGACCTAAACTGCAAAACCATCCAGCTCCATGCGCACAAAATGGGAAAGCACTACAAACTACCAATCCAGCCAAGACCAAAACAGCACTGCCAAAACCCAAATAACAACCACAACCCTACCTAATCTCTGTAGGAGCTGCAATCACCAACCACCACCACCACCATCACAACCAAAATGAGAGGGGCACCAGCCCAACACCATCACCAACACAGCACTAAACTGCCTAACAATCAGGTAAATAATACATTGAAGTAAAATGTGACCTCCAGGAGTGCTGAAACAATGAACTAACCATCAGCCCCCAGCTGCTTAATCAAAGCAACCGAAACCAGACGCCATCACACACAGGAAGCCATATCCTATGCCTTCTAAATCAATCAACCTGCAGCCCCCCCCAAAAGAAAAACTGTCACTCACCTCCTCTATATATACCACCATCCACCCAAGGCCTGCCTGTCTACCAAAGCACCTACTGGTTGCCATGGACGTAAGCCTACATAATCTAGCAAGTATATGCCAAAATGTGATTGCTTACCCAGCTACACTTGTCTAAAACCCCTTAAGCCCCTCCCCACCCTTATTTCATTTCCTCCCAGTCATCCCTCCCTCCATTTAACCCTTCCACCTCCCCAACCCAACTAACTACCACTAATATATCACCCTAACCCTCTTGCAGATGTCCCAGGACAACTTGGTTTGTTATCAAACCTCATTTATTATATGTAATACACCACCTGGTTTCCAAAAGTGAGCAATCTAGCTCTCAACAAATCAGGGACAAATCCAGAAATTATTAGGGGATGCTTAAAATATTATTACTATTATCCTGAGACATTGCCAGAATAAAGAATGTGAATTAATACATATTTTCTGAAATAAGTTTATGTCTAATCCTTGCCATTTGTTAATTTTAAATCAGCATGTTTTCTCCAAAAGTCACCACTTTTAGGAGGGATTAATAGGGACAGAGCCAACGTTGGAGTCAAAATCAGGCAGTGGTCAATAAAAAAGTGAAATAGGCAAAGTTAGGTAAAAAAAGAAAATATAAATAACCAAACACTGACACTATGTTGTTTGAATCTTATGCATAGTTCTTACAACAATAAAATGTTGCACCGGAAAAGCTGGTGTGGTTCTTTGACTTTGACAAGGAAAACAAAAAAGTATTCACAATAATTCAAGATTATCTACACTAGTAAGCTATAAACAGTAAGGAACAGTCAGGGAAATATTTGCAGGACAATAGTTTCTATTCTATTATATATTTTATTGTTTATACAGGAAGATATTGTCTGCATTAGAAACTCACAAACATCAAATTATACTAGCATTAGTGAACAGTCAACAGTAGAAGCAAAGACATGAAAGGGACTGAAATTAGAGGGAAAAACAAATAGGGAAATAAATATTCTTACAAGAAAATATTATTTAACATTAATAATGTACCAGAACCAAATTATAGCAGTTGCTCTTATAAACTTAGCAAGTTGTTTGAATAACAGGATTTGTGTTACCATATATTTTCTGATGGATATGAAGTCTAAAACTTAAATGTATGTCGTTATGTAGAGATTTAATCTTCAGTGATTTACCAGAAAGCTAGAAATTTTATGAGCAACCAAAATCTGAGCATTCTGCAAAAATCTGGAATTATGCTCCTGTCTGAGACAATGTTTAATCACTCCTATACTCTACACATTCAGTCACCTGCAATACACCTAGAAACAGAGCATCTCCAGCTCCACAGGTTCAGTACCCGCAACCACCAAATGCAATCAGTAAGAACAAATAAATAATCCAAAGTAGATGTATAGCTCCCAGGCAGCAGCAGTCAGCACTGGCAGCCAAGCAAAAGCACCACCACAACCATCCCTACTCAAGTAAAGAGTAAGCTCTTTACATCAGGTCGTTAGTGGTCTAGCATACAGTCACTGTACCGGATGAATTGCACTGCTCATAGCAATACAGATAATGTTGATGATTATGATAACAGAGACTAGGTGTTCTTAGAGGAGTAAAACATGTACATTACCTTCTACACATTCTTTGAAAATCCTGCACTCTGTATTAAAGCAGAAAGATAGAGTCATCACTATGTACATATGAAAAACATGGAAATTTTATACTAAACAAGTATAGGTTAGCCATAAATACCTTGCAATGAAATATATAAAAGTAGGCATTAATAGCTGAATTCATTCAGAGCTCAATAAGTTGTCTTTGTAGAAATATTGCCAAGGAACTTATTAAATAAAAGAAAATACAGGGTATCCAAAGCATTTATTCAACATGGAAGTAGTTACTGAAACTATGACAAGATTATTTCTCTGGCGGAATCTGTAGCAAAAGCTTTCTTCAGCAGTGAGAGGCACTAAATAGCGTGATTACAGACTGCAACTGAACAACATAGCACTGAGCAGCAAACATTAACATATACAAATTTGTCTGGGCTGGGGGGTGTGGCTACTTCACATCCTGCCTTTAGAGATGAGGGGGTTGTGTCCTCCACCCTTTGCTATTTATCTGTTTTAACTCTCAGATTTCTGTACCTCAAAGTAAGTGGAATGCTTTTAGATATGTTAGTTCCACTATTTTACACGTTTATAAAATAAACCTGGGGGAGTAAATCTATTTATTGATCTTCCAGTCAATAAATGCAATAATTAATGCAAAGTTACCTAAAGGAATATGGTCATGGAATATGAAAAATATGGTGGATTTGGGCAAAGATAACTTTGCAAGACCACCAGGAGACTGCACAGACTGCATAGTGGTAAAGACAGGGAAGGTGTGGATAAAATGTTACCTGTCATTCCCTTGAAGTTCAACCGTAGCTGTCCATGATACATAACAAGTTTGTTTTTAAATAAATAAGCACATAATTACAAACCAATAAATATGATATGCATTATAATTTAAGCCAGACATTTATTCCCTTTAAATTAAACTGTTTTATGAAAATGTATGGCTTATACAACGATTTCCTTATCTCCTTTTTAAATTTCTAGTATCTCTGTTTTTTAGGTATTTTTCACAATTACATTATTGTAATGATAGTGACAAATTTGACATACTAAATGA
>NC_056726.1:1619643277-1619813277 GCF_019279795.1 Protopterus annectens
AAATTTTGATTGAAGTTGGTATTATCTTGAAAGGTCTAAAAGTAGTAATTCCAAAATCTTTCCAACAAGAGTATAATAAAATCTTGCATTGAGGTCACCCAGGAATGCATTCTACCAAAGAAGGGTGACAGAACTAGTATCTTGGCCTTCTATGTCAAAAAATATTCAGAAAGAAATCTCATCATGTTTAATTTGCAATAGCACTAAACCACACCAACAAAAAGAACTGTGTCATCTAAACCAGATTCCTGAAATACCTTGGTCGACAGTAGCCACAGATATTTTTGAATGGAATGGTCAACATTATTTATTAATAGTAGACTCTTATTCAAATTGGTTCAAGATTGACCTACTTCCTAACCTAACTTCCAGTACTGTCATTATGAAATTGAAGAGACATTTTTCTGTCCATGGTAGTCTGCACAAAGTCATTTCTGACAATCATACACAGTTTACAAGTGAACAGTTCAAGAGATTTGCTGTGATGTGGGACTTTGTTCATGTCACTAGTAGTCATGAGTATCACAATCTAATGGCTTGGCTGAATGTTCATTTCAAAGTGTGAAACAGTTGTTGGAGAAATCCAAAAGAGACAAAAGCGATATTTTTCGCAATTTGCTTAATCTCAGAAACATTACTCAAGACAATCTTCTTGGTTCACCTGCTCAGAGACTTATGTCGAGACAAACCAGATCTACAATATCAATCAGTAACAATTTGTTGATTTCAAGTGCTAAAAACAACAAAGCAAGCACAACTCATGAAAAAGTATTTGTCACAGAAATTCCATTATGACAAAGCCAGCAAACCTCTCAAACCATTAAAAGAAGGAGAGATAGTGAGGATGCAGACAGCAAAAGGTTTTGATCGAGTAGGGCATGTGAAACATCTATGTGAGGAACTGAGATTGTACATCATTGAGTCACAAGGAATGGAATTTGGGCAGAATTGGAAACATTTATTGCCGGTCTCACTGCCAGTGTTACAGCATATTGGCTGTGATGGAGACTCTAATTCACAGAGTATGCTATCAAATGTTCCTGTTCCAGAGAACAATTAATCTTCTGTTCTTGTTCCTGAAAGTATCCCTGAAGTTCCCAATGAAGAGCATTCCACAGTTACTGTGCCTGTTGCTAAACCCAATACTGATTAATATATAATGAGGTCATGTCATATCTGAAGACCTAATCCTAGATATACTGCAACCTGGACATGATTGTTGTTGTTTATGTGATTATATAATTTGCATGCCTATCTGATTGTCATTTTTTATTTGCATGAAAAAATTATCATAGATGGAGGATATAGATCATAGTGTGTGTGTTGTACCTTTAAAGCCACTGTTGTTCATAGGTACATGCATATAAGCACTGAGCACATGCAAGCAGTGTGCCATTTTGTGTAAGGAGTTGGAGTGAAAGCATGTATGTGTGTAGCAGTCAGTCGGTTAGCTGGTTTGTTTAAATTTTATGTTCCAGTTATCCATCCTGATGTGTTTGTGTGTAATAAAAATTTTAAATGAACACCCAAGCCTCATCATCTTATTTGAATACTCAAGATGAGCGACAAGTAAATGCTGTTGGCGTCAACAGTTTATATATATATGGGGAGGAAGTAAGCTAAATTCTCTCATGCCTTTTCTATTATTACATGGCACAGATGTCAGTCAACACACTGGTAATTAGGATGATCTTTAGTTTCCATGTTTGTTTTAATAGAATAAAAAATAAACATTTGCATATTCATTGAACACAGCAATGATATAATGTTTTGAAGTATTATTTTTTATGTTGCAGTTATTGATTTTTGTGATCTGGGAAGGTTTGTTCTTTGTGATATTTCAGTTGATGATGCCCAGAAATTAAATAAATAAAAAAATAATAATAACATCACTTTAAAAGCATCAGAATACTTAACAGCAAGCACATGTTTGAAAAGCGTAATCTATATGTATACTGTATAATGTATATTATTTCAAAACATTCTCAGATGTTGACCTATCTTGATGAAGGAGGCTTCTTTGTTTTACTACTGGTTTCAGATGGATTTTATCATTTAAACCTAAGCCATGTATAGCACTTTTTCTGGTCCACTTCAATAAACACACAACACTGAATGACATTTGACAACCTTTATTAAACTTCCACAAACATGATTGTTAACCAATAATTATAAATTTCAACCAAAACCATGACACTGGTGATAAGAGCATCCATGACAGAAAACATAAAATAACCATAAGGGCAGCGTAACCACTCACCCTTGATAAGCAGCGTTCCACACTTGCTCACTTATCTTTGCACTAACAAGGCAGTGTTACCCCACTCACCTTCAATTTATTGAATTACACCACCATCCAAATAAGCAGCTCTGCTTGCTTATTAACTTATCCAACAGAGAAACTGCTCACTTTTCTTCCCAACTTATTGAATTGCACATCCAACACCAGAGGGAGAACAGAAGAGGGCAAGCCTGTCTCTCTTCTCCGTCCACCAGCCTGACCAGGCTGTTTCCCCTCTCACAGACCAAATTTCTCACAACCTAAACCCCATTAAAGGCATAAAGCCAAACATCATTCATTGTACCAAGTCTTGCCTAACCAGACTGTCTCCATGCCATCACACCTCAGTCCCCCTCATCAACAAAATCTTCAATAACCTAAACAGCTAAAACAAACCAATGATCCCTCTCCAGTGCTAAAAGAACCACAAACTCAAAGCCTAAACTACCCATACTCTTGTTACCCAACTACCAAACCATTAAAAAAAAAAAATAATTACTCAAAGAATCCACACCCCAACTAAACAAGCAAATGTTAAGCCTATTGCCACTTGAAACCATGTAATGGTAATAGTATACCTTCATGGCATATTACAGCCCGTTTACTACCCAATGAAATAATAACCACATAAAATTACATTTGAACCCCCTTTAATAGTAATCTTGCTGACACACCATTATCCATGTAGACACACTGCTTACACCACCATATAAGGCCTGTACTAGAATAACTCCAACTGCACCATAAACTATAAAACAATCTAACAAAACTAACCAAACACAATGTACACCAACTTGAAATGCCAACTGGCACCAGACACACCAGGTCAGTGGCTAACCCTCACCGTCCAAAATGTGGTGAAATAATCCAACCCTACCTCCCTTAAAACTGCAGTAACTCGAAGCTAAGTCCTCCTATACACAACGCACCACCTAGCTCCCCAGTCTGATCCAACTTATTCAATGCAACCCATTAACCCTGACCAAAATAACACTCCCTTTACCAAAATACTCTCCTATAACAATCCCCTTAAACCTGCCACAATCACGTAATCCTAACCATCATCTGACATGCCGCAGCTCACCTCATATCCCGTTCAACAGTAACCACAACTTGGTATGCTACCTGGTAATCTGCTCACATGACTCATTCAAAGGAAAACCCCAAGTACCAATAAGACAGCATGAAATTCAACCCTGATGCTTTCCACACAAGATAAGATAACAAAACAAGCCGCATGACAGACATCACCTTATGGCTGTGGGAAAGAAAAAACACAACAATGAACAAACACCATATATAGCTGCACTGCTGGAAATCCATGACCTCAATTCCTAATACTCCATCAGCCAATACGTTCTTCAGCATCCTCCCTCACCTGTCAAGAGCACATTTCTTCAGATCACCAAATAGTGCCTGCTCAGCATGCCCCATCTGCAACCTGCATGTGATTTGTAAAGAAAAAAATCTGTAAATACTCCAAGCATGAAAAATCAATATTCAATGACATTATGCACAGAAATTTGCCATAGAGTTTCTTCCTAGCACCCACCTTCATGATACCACTGATACCCATGTGAAATAATACAACTTACTAAGATTTACGGCTGGAGTGCCTTCTGTGTGGAGTCTGCATTTCCTTCCCACGGTCGAGTCGCCTCCGAAAGACATGCGTGAATGGGCGTGCCTTCTCTGATGGTTGGGCGTCAGGCTGGCAACTTGGCACCATAAAAAATCTACTGCCAATCATTAGCGGACCGGAGTTCCTCTGTGGCAACCCCTAACTGGGAAAAACCGAAAAGACAAACAAACTAACCTCAAAAGGCCTCTTTTATAAATAAAATTATCACTTTAATCATCCCACAAGTTTCTCAACAAAAGTGTTACCCAATAATTGGGGCAGGGAAGTTAAAACCGCAAAGTGTGACAACAAGTTGCCAATCCCCATGCCCAAACCTATCCATCTACCCCAAAAGACAGTGACACAACAACTTTGTATATGCAATAACAATGAACACCTCCTTATCCCACTACCAAACAAAAGTGGATGAGTGACTAAACTCATACAGCCACTGGTATGTGTGCCGCATTCTGCTCATCTTTTCCCCCTTAGCTTGCCAACAATGACCCGAGTGAAAAGCTCTAGAAACAAACATACACCTCGACCTCCTATCCCAAGTAATGTGGACAAACCCCAGACGTCTCAACCTCTTAGAGCAATTAGCATTCACAAGCCATAATTAAAAGTGGGGCTGAGGTATCCTCTGAACGGTATAAAATGAGAAACTCCCATGTCTGTCATTAGTTTCTATTGTCAGTCTGTAATGCTTAGCCACTAATTGCCAAAAAAACAGAACTTTATGAAAAACAAAAAACAAATATGAAACAAAATCTGTACATTCTATGAAAATCTATACAGTTGAAAGGTATGACAACACCTCAATATCAGACAGCTTTCAAGCGCCCCCCCCCCAATTGTTTACCCACCTTTCCTTCCACTTGCTCTTTGTAATATTGCAGTTTCTTAGGATGTATGAAACTTGAAACTCAAATGGCAGAAACCACTTTCTGAATGCAACTCTCCCTGATTTGCCCCAAGCCCACCGTGTTATGTAAACAACCCTAAACATCAAACAGAAACCCCAAAGATGCTGCAACCGTGTCACAGTTGAATGGTATGTACGTAACCCCAACTGTTACCTTACTGATGCATCTGTGCACAAACTGAATTACACATCGCAGCCAATAAAATTATCTGTTGTCCGTCACTCCGTGTATCAACATGTATCCTTTAATGAAATAAAACCGTATCTGTGCAACAGAGACAGCATGAACATTTTGCTCCCCAAGCCTAGAAAGCCAGTAGAATAACAAAAGTGCACTCAAGTAACCCACAAGCATAACCCCAACCTGGTCTGTAACATCAATATAACTTGTTAGCATGACAGATTTGTGTCCCAGAGACTCCCTCTTCTGTGAAATAGCTTCCCTCTCCTTGTCGAAAGTACCTCATTATCCCCTTTTCAAGCACAAAGTGGTTAACAGGATGAGAAACAGAAAATACACCCCTGGGATTCCAACTGAGAACCTGCTGGACTGGCTTGCCTTAGACCCAATTGGATAACCACTAAGGCTGTAAAGAGTGATAGTAAATAACATAAAACTATACCTACAAATATTTCCGGCATGGCCACTAATGCTTTTAGCCTGCCAATATATCAAAAGGGGTTATTCCCATAACAAGAAAACCAGGTGGCTCTACAATGTATCTAAGCTAGTGTTTAGCTGGGTGATGGAAAGCTGCCATAACCCTCCACAATGGCCACTGACGCTGGACCACACATGCACCCTTGACAGGCAGTCTTCATGGGCACACACTCTCCACACTCCCCCGACAAAACTCCAAACTTTCAAATCTACTAAATATTCTCCTCCCCAAATCCCTAGTCCAAATGCAATTTGTCTTTTCAACATCCTGTATGGAGGCACTACATGTAATTCCTCTCTCTCTGCCTTTTTTTGTAACCACCTTTTTATTGCTGTTAAAGAAAATTTTTTGTCTCATTGCGATGACAGGTTATGCAGAAAAAGTTAGTACACAATCAAAGAGGTATGCTGACAACAGCTCAGGTGCCACCTAACCACCGCAACAACCCAAATCAGTGCCATCATCCTCACACCAACTCTTTCCTAACTGCCAAAGTTAACCAGATAACTCTCCCACAGCCCTCAACCAATCACTCAGGGACAGATTGCAGCAGAATCAGGGAAAAATCCAGAAAATGAGGGACAATCAGGGCCACTTAAAATTAGTAGTTCTATTAACTTGAAGCATTAACTGAATTAGAGAATGTGAACTAATATACATTTGCTGAAGCAAAATAATTCTTCAGCAGCTAATTATTTGCATTATTTATTAAATATAATTCACCGATTTTGCCTGTGATGGAATATTATTCAGCAGTTTGAAGAAGTCGGGGAGTTGGCAAAATAATGGTCACATAATCTTACTCTGTACTGCTACAGCCTGCAAACATTTACTTTATTTATTTATTTATTTATTTTTACTTTAATTTGTTGACCGGGATAGTCCGACTGGATATATGTCCATTTTCAGTAGAGGCCCAGGGAGAAAAGCTCCACATACCAAAAAAGAGATAGTACATACATCACTGAGTGATAAACTCAGGCAGACATGTTTAGAAAAATATAGACAAAGAATACAGGCAGATATCAATATACACAATGTGCAGACTTACATCTGATTGGCAAAGACGTATCAGAAAATGTGAACATAGAATACAATCAGATCTCATAATTCACAATGCTTAGACATTCAAATGCTATGAAACATAGATACGTGGCTAAACAGCAGGTTGGGTAGCAAGACATGTATTAGTGAAGTTGTTAGTCTGGTTTAGAACAAGAGCACAGCCAATGAGATGTGAGGTATTTTTTGAGTTCTCTTTTAAATAGGGGTAGTGAGGTTTCCTTGGTAACGGTAGTAGGGAGTAGATTCCAGATTTTGCCAGTTGAGTTGGCAAATTTAGCTTCGCCTGCAGAGTTGTTGGATTTTTGAGTCAGTATCATTAGTTTATCAGCTGAGCATAGAGAGGTGAGAATATTTTTGAGGGCAGGGGTGTTATCAGGTTGATACATTATTTTATGCACTACTATAAGCAGGTTGAATTGTAGAAGGGTAGGATAGTCTAGCCATCCCAGTGCTTTGAGGTTCTGGCAATGATGGGCGCTAAAAGACATGCCAGTAGCAAATCTGGCTATATGATTGTAGCATCCTGATAATTTGTTGAGATCAGTTTTGGATAGGTTGGTGAGTACAGGGGATGCATACATAAGGGTAGAGAGGAGGTGTGATCTTGCAATAGCTACCCTAGCTAGGAGGGGTGAGGAAAATTTTGGCTCTGTACAGGGAGCCAAGTTGTTTGTTGACAGATTTAATAGTGTGATTGACATGTTTATCAAATTTAAGGTTGTTGTCTATTATTACTCCTAGAAGCTTTGTGTGGTCATCAGGGGAGATAATGGTGTTATTGCTAGATTTGATATTGAAGAAAGGAGGAGAAATTCTACAGTTAGGGAAGAAAAGTAGTAACTTGGCTTTGGTTGGATTTAGAAGGAGGTGGCGATTAGCTAGTCATGTTTCTACCATGCTGAAAGTTGTCTGGGTAAGGGTTAGAAGTTGTGTAGGAGAAGAGGCAGAGCATATTAGCATTAAGTCATCTGCATACTGGATGCAGGTGGCTCCTGGGATGGTGGTGTGCAGATCATTGATAAAGATAGAGAAAAGAAGGGGACCTAGTATGGACCCTTGTGGGGCACCTAGGGTTAGAGGAAGTTGGGATAACAGCTTGTTTTGCCATAAGACAGCCTGTTGTCTACCGTTTAGGTAGGAGTGAAACCATTGTATTGCATGTTGGTCTAAACCGATGGTTTGTAGGGTATTGAGCAGTAGCTGATGGTTGACCATATCGAAAGCTTTTGAGAGATCTAGAAAGAGTGCTGAAGATAGTTTGTTGTTGTTACGATGAAGACTGATGACATTAGAGAAAGACAGAAGAGCCGTGGTGGTACCGTGGAATGGCCTAAAGCCGTGCTGAGTCGGCGAGCTTTCCGTTTTGAATAAGAAAGTGCACGATTTGTTTGTGTATGCATTTTTCCATGATTTTAGCTAGTGGTGAAAGAATGGCTATAGGTCTAAAGTAAGATAATTCTGTGGAACTTCCTCCTTTATGGAGAGGTATAACATGATATTTTCCGTATTGCTAGGATGGATCCTTCTGAGCTGGATCTGTTGATCAGAATAGAAATGGGAAGTGCTATGGCATCAGCTGCTTTTTGAAGATATTCAGCTGGGAGGTGGTCAGCAGCTAGTGTAGTAGGCTTTGCTTTTTGAGTAAGGTCTGGATCAGGTTGGTAGGTATGGTTTGAAAGGTAAAAGTGGGTTGGGTGCTGGGTGTATCAGGGCTAGATGTGCCAGAGCTGGTGTTTGTGTCTGATGGAGTCAGATGGGTAGCTAGAGACTGGATAGTTTCAGTAAAGAAAGAGCTGAAGCTTTTTGCAATTTCTAGAGGGGATTTATCAAGGGCAGCTGATGGGGTAGGAGTGGCAAAATGGCCTGGGTGAAGAAGATTGTTAATACCAGCCCAGAACTTTTGAGGTTTTAGCTGATATTTTTGTTGTAGGAGGGTGTAGTGATTTTTTTTGTCTAGAATGACAGATCTTTTGGTGTGGTTCCTTAGCTGCCAGTATCTTACTTGGTCCATAGGGGCTTTGGTAACATGCTACCTGGCCCAGGCATTGTTTCTTAGTTTAATTTTGTTTTTTGTTTCTTTAGATAGCCACAGTGCAACTGCAGCTTTTACACGGATGGTACGGGTAGGAGCATGGCGGTTAAGGATAGCCAGAAATCTGGTATTGAAGTACTTGACTACTTCTTGTAATGGGAGTCATTCCAAGATATTCCAATTACATGGTTTGAGTTAATTTTGGAAGTTGTCAAGGTAAAAGTTACTTAAGTTTCTCATAGTTTTGTAGGTAGGTTGGTTGGGAATGTCAGCATTGAGCCTAATAATATAGGTAAGGCAGTGATCACTTAGATCATCGGGTAATGTACCAGACTTGTAATTTTGGGGGTGGCTGTTAATAAGTATCCAATCAAGGATACTATCGTTGACTCTATTTTTGATAAATCTGGTGGGGGTGGCAATGATCTGAGTCAACCAGTGGAGGTTTAAATGGGTGGAGGGAGTTTCAGAGGAACAGGTGTTCCAATCAATGTTAAAGTTCCTCAAGACAATGGTTTCCTGGGGATAGTTATAAGCTAGCCAATTTCTAGAGTATTATCATTCTTGCTGGGTGGAATATAAATGCAGAAAATGTATCTGCATTTATTTTTGTTTATTATTAGTTTGGTGATGAGAATTTATGCATTGCCAAACTAGGGTGGCTGTTGGGTATCAGTTGTTATTGTTAGGGTAGACTTGTATAGTACCCCGCCACCTTTCCTTGAGATCCGGTCCAGTCTTAGGATGTTGTCCTGTGAGGGGGGGGGGTTATTTTGTTATCTTTGGTTATTGGTTTTAGCCAGGTTTCTGTGAGGCAGAGGATATCTGGGGCGTGAACAGCTAAGAGTCCATGTAGGCTATGGATCTTGTTGTTTAGGCTCCTGATGTTGAGATGACAGACCATAAATGAGTTTGGAAGTCTATCAATATGGGTAGTACACATTGGGTTGTTAGATGTTGTGCTTGGGTCTACTGTTGTGGATGGGCCAGGGTTGGGGTGGATGTCTCCATCCTTCTTAAGATTAATTTTTAAGTTGCTTATAAGTCTTAAAAATTTGTTTATGATTTTTTTGTAGCTTTTGGATTTTAAGGTAATGTAGTGGTATTTAGTCAGGTGATGGTAATTGGGGGGAGAGAGGAATTAGGAGAGGGGGTGGTTATGTGGTGGATAAGCTTATTAAATGCAGGGTTGGTATCTGAGTTTGGGTATTGGATTTCATGATGCTGTACATATTCATAGGAGCTTAAGTGATAAGGAATGATTAGGAGGGGTATTAAGGGTGGCAGCATTAGTGTTTTAGCTGTATTCATAGTAAATTACTAGGGTAGGGTCTGTATTGAGTGTATGTGGTGAATAAAAGATTATAGAGAATAGAATAGCCATGGGTGATTTAATATGTATAGTGGGGTGGATACAGGGTGTATTATTGTGCTAGGATTTTGCTGGGTTCTAGGAGCATGTGTAATTGGTTAACTAATTAAGGGGGCATGCCAGTGGTACTATAAATATAGTACTACCAGGAGCGTGTGGAATATGGGGGCAGGGTAGGACATGGAGCAAGTGAAGCAAGTGGAGTGGGGCTAAACCAGTAAAGCAGATGCCTAGAGGCAGCATGTGCAGGTATGTGTTACAAGCATGCTTTTTCGTTTCTTTTTATATGCACAATACTCTGTTCCTAAGCCCTACTGTTAAATGAGTTACAAGCACGCTTTTCTGTTTCTTTTATATGCCCAATATTCTGTTCCTAGTCTCTACTGTTAAAAACTACCCAGTTCCCTGCCTGCTTCTCAATTTACAACGCAGAGAGCCTGTTTTCCAATTCCCTTTTGTAGCATGCTTGTTTCACTTAGATTATTGAGAAATGCACTGTGTCGAGGTGCAGAGATGCTACGCTCATCTGTTGAACAGTAGAAAGTATGCTGTTCAACTTATCAGTTTAATTCACATTTGAACAAAGAAAACATGGTTAAAACTGCAAGGGTACCACACGCATGCTCAGGGGCACCTGTTAAAAGAAAAACTACCACCCATGAACAGCTATTCATGGCTGAAACGACTCCCACTGTCTACCTCAAAAGAGAATCCTCAAGCCACAACAGTCATAGTGCTCCCCATCACACACAAACACCACACGACGAACTGCAACCTGAACAAAGATCCACATCAGGGCACCATTTTGTCTTCCACATGTAACCCATTCACTTCCATCTTACGCTTAGCGAACACAAGTGTCATGAAAATGGCACCCATCCATGAAAATCCATCACAAAGTATTTAAAACTGCTTTGAAGCCTACGGTTTCATGAAATTAAAACTTAAAACAACAATAACACCATCTCTGTCAGTCTTGTCATTTCAAAAACCTCATGAGAATTCCTCCAGTTCTGGAAACCATATTCTTTTCTGGAGAACTCCCCTAGCAGTCACCAAACACAACATGTTGAAGCTCACAATCCCAAGACACATTACCCTCTCAAACCTCCCACTAACTCAAATTTAAGCCATTTAGTGACATCACTCCTTCCATACTCCCACTGATGATAAAAACACACAAATGTGAGCAAATCTGAACAAATGACCAATAGAGGAACAACAACATTGCCTCTGCCAAACAGTAACAAGCTTGCCCCAACCGACTCAACATCATTTCCCAGTTTCAGTCCACAATGATTTTGTCACCAATCTGTTCGGTGAAGCCTGAACATACTGAGAAAATCTGTGCAACTGAGAAAGACGAGGCATGACCCACCACCATCTGAGTCCCACTGCCCATGCCCTACTAACCACATCTCACAACCCTTCAGTGCAAAAACCTGACCAATAACCAGAAAGAAGGAACAAATGGCTCAACTAGAGTTTCCTGTAACTTAGTAAAACCATCATGAACCAGAGCTGATACATACATCCACCCATTACCTAATGACTGAAAATTCCAATGTATGCACGACTGGGGAGGCAATGGCCAATCAACAGGGACAGATTCTGTTCTCTGTGCCCAAACCAAAAGGTGGCCAGAATGACAGAAACCACACAGCACACCACCACCCCCCAAAACCCATCACCACCAGTGCCCCATGCAGGAACGATTAACAAAATGCTCGCACAAATGAGGAAGCAGCTGGAATAATTCCATAAAGGATCCGTGGTCTGAAACTTGATCATTTGCCATTATTATGCTTATATATATATATATATATATATATATATATATATATATATATATATAAGACTCACCACTTGTCCACCAGAAAACCATAACTTTAAGCAGTCACACCTGAAATATGTGGGCTACCCAATTCGAGTTTGTAAAAGGCAGATCACGTCTCCTAAACCTGATAGACTTCTTTGAAGCAGTCACCAAAGCCGTAGATGAGGGTACGGTGGTTCACATGGACTATCTAGATCTCACCAGGGTTTTCAACACCATCCCCCACTCTGGAATTATAGATAAACTCACTAAACTAGGTATAAATCCCTATGTCACAAGATGGGTTGCCAACTGGCTCACTGACAGAACCCACACTGTGAAAATAGCAGACTCCAAATCCATCTTCAGACCAGTGACAAGTGGAGTACCACAGGGTTCAGTCCTGGGTCATCTCCTGTTTGGTATCTACCTCTCTGAAGTACAGGCTGACACAGAAGGACTTTGGCTAATAAAGTTTGCAGATGACTGCAAACTAGGAGCCATAACCAAAACTCCAAAAGATGTGGACATCCTACAAAAGGGCCTCACTGAGACAGATGCCTCGTGTCAAAGCCATGGCCTCAAGCTCAATGCCAAAAAGTGCATTGTCATCCCTTTTGGTAAAAACTCTGTACCCATGAACAACAACATAGGCGGTAGTCTACTTAACACCAAAAGTGTGATAAGTGACCTTGGGTCACAGGTGGACAGTAGTCTCTCCTTTGATAATCACATCGCCACAGTAGTCAGGAAATCCTTCTATGTGGCACACCTCATCACAAAAGGTTTCTCATCCAGGAAAAAAGAGATCATTGTTCCCCTCTACTTGTCACTCATTAGACCCATTATAGAGTACAATGCCCCTTTTGGTATGTACCTCACAAGACATTTACAACAACTGGAAAGGCCACAGAAATACCTCACAAAGATGATTACCAGCCTCAAACAGACGCCCTATGCAGACCGTCTCAAAAAACTGCAGCTTTACTCTGTCACATATCGCCTACTCAGAGGTGATCTCTGCCTAACACACAAAGCTATGTCAAACCCAGAGATTTTAGACATGATCCACTTAAAGAAATCCCAATCCTTACTTGCAACACACTCTAGGGACCTAGACCTTGTCACCACAATAAACAGAACATGCTGGAGGGATAGATTCCTGTCCCAGAGACTTCCCATACTCTGGAACAAACTACCTGTCTATATCAAACAAAGTTCCTCATTAGCACTCTTCAAGAAAAATCTTCATGATTGGATGGGAGATAGGAAATTCACCCCGAGGATCACTTCTGTGGCTCTGCTCAACAGTGGCACAGGAAAATAATTTTCTTGGGTGGCAAAAGCCAGGGTACCTTTTGGCTAGGCTTATATAGGCCCTAGGGCCAATAGCCTAGTACCAACCTATGAACCTATGAACCTCCGCAATGTCTCTATCCACGCACTCTCCATGAATGATTTATCAGTTAATCAACCCCTAAAACATTCACCAACCTTTGACCCCATCCACGCCAGGAACTACAACTATTAGATAACATTGTCTTTTTTTACTCATGTCCTGAGAAGTATGTGTGGTGTCCAGGCATACACTCATGCGTGGAAGCAACCATGCCCCACAGCCCGCGAAACTCATGGGAAACCAGAAAGCAAAACCCACACCACCAATGAGCAAACCAAGGGGGAAGAGAAAATCACAAATCAACAAGGGTGGCTTCACGACACCATCCCAAACACAGCAAAACAAAACCTCCCCACAAAACCATGCATACACCATCACATAACAGAAAGGGATGTACCTCCCCCAAGGGATGACAGAAAACACCACAGAGACATGAGCATCACTGAATGAGCATCCAGAAATGCAGTAGATTGCATAATGATCATCAGATGAAGCTCAACAGGCCGCCACAATAGAACAAATACAATCCCCCACAAAAACAATGTCCATCCCAACATACAATTTCAGTGACTACCTGCTCTAAACACTGTCCTTTCCAATACCATTAACCCCAAACCCCATGAACTACTCCCTGTTCCCTCCCAGGACCAACATACCCACAGAAACACCATTTCTTCTTGCAATTGAGTCAACTTTTAGACATGAATAGACCACCCACCTGTTATGACTATCCCAGTACTAGTAACCCATGGCCTACCTGCTCTATGAAATACCCAAAAGTCGTCTCAGACAAACAACTTGCCTTAGCAAGTTCATGCCAAAAATATGACTCCTATCCCAGTTACACTTGACAAAACCTTCTAAGCCCCTCCCTAACCTTACCTCATTTCCTTCTAAACATCCCTCCATCCCATTTAACCTATACTCCCTTTATACACTTAATTCCTGCTAATCTATGTATATAGCCCCACTTGAAGATGTACCAGGACAAAATGGTCTGTTCTAAACCTCATTTAGTTCTATAGTCCATTTTCTCTCAATAACCTCTGTAGGATTTTCCAGTACCACTTCTAAAACCATTAACTACTTTCAAGGCATGGCTAGAAACACCATTATCTTTGTTTCTCTGTATTTCTTAAATGTATAGAGATTTTTTCCTTAAGCTACCTATTAGTTTTCCCAACATAGAAGGCTCTACACAATTTACAGGCAGACAGAAAAGCTGAGCTGCTCATCTTACAACCTGCACAGTCTAAACAAATACTTTTTATTAGTTTTGAGATGTATAAAACAAGTAGAGTTTTTATATATTTGCAGGCTGATAATGGATTACTGATCCTGTTACTATTTAAGAGATATAGGTAAAGGAGATAAAAGTAATGTCCTTTTGAAGCTTTTCATAAAAACAAATAAACAGATATTGTTTAAAGGATTAGTGAGAAGGAGATAAATTTTCCAATTTATATCAGTAAAGCATTTTTGATAATCAAGAAACTAAGGAACTTTTAAACGAGTCTGCTTATATCATGACTGGCACCATTCAGAAATACAGGTTACATAACCTCTGTTAAATGAGCTTCTTCATCACTTTGCATTTTAATCATCATACTACGTGTGATGGAAAATCATTGAACAGTAACTTTACCAAAGCTTACTTTCAACTCACTCAAAGAAAAGACATTCCCCAAAACTGTCATGGAATAGTTTTTCTTTTTTTCGCCCAGAGCATCTGGATTTTAAAAGAATACACTGTTTTCATGGGAAGGATTAATTTAGCACCACAAGGATATGTAGACGTGCAATGTTTTTAGAAATGTTGGCTTCTTTGCTTCAGTTATTACTGAACCCCATTATTGCTTTACAGTACTCCTTTACAGCTCACTGGCCTGCTTCACCATTACAAATATGGCTACTTCAGTAATTGCCACCTTCAGCTAATCTTCTCAATGGTTTTATCTTTTATGTGGTCTTTATATTTCCTTTTTTAGCATGTTGTCCTCACTGCCTGTCAATCACCAGCCCTTCCCAGCCTGTTGTCTCATTCGTTCCCCATCACCAGAGCAAGGGTTGACCGTGAGGGGTTATCAGACAGACATCAAGGGTGGCTTTTATCTTTTTTATACAGTCATAACATCCTGTCATTCATGGGATGTGTCTAGCATGGTACAGGAGCAGTGTAATGGGCTGACTGTGAAGGACAGTCCCTTATTTTCATAAAGGGCATTACTTTCAAACAGCCCTGTCCCACTCCAGAAGCATGGGATGTGGTTTAGCCACTCTGCTCCAGGAAAATGCATCGACTTAGTTTGCCCCAAGTGTGCACAACTACACCCACCCCTCAGAAGAGGTAAATGTGCTATGCCCTTCATTCCTCCCCCTACTGTCCTGGCTCATACAGTGCCATGGCTACTAAAGAAACTCCATGTGCCTTGGTTTCAGTCAGGGCTCCTTCTCTTTTTAACATGGACCAGGCTAGATTATCTTTATATTTCAAGATATTCTCAACTCAGAGAAATTATTGCTTTGCATAAACAGGATGTCTTTCTGAATGCCCCATAGTAAGCAGCCCTTTATCGGGGTGTGTTTTGTGCGGCTAGTGCATGCTGGTTCCTGCAGTATGATTCTAAGAGATACACAGCCCAAAGCACTGAATGTGAAATTACATGAACAGGCTAAATATGTGGCAGACAGGTATCATGCACAGAGTATGCTGTGCATTAATTGGGGGTCTGTGCATTTGCAAGGTCTCTCAACAGTGCTGAGGATAACAGGATAGGCATTCTGGAAGAAACAGAGAGACATTAATTACATATGTGTCTGCAGAGGGCAGCATACATATGGTACCAAAATCTACCTCCTTGAATTGATGACCATTTGTGTGGACTTGCTGTAGAACAGCAAGAACCCCTGCTCCCAAAGTAGATATAATTCTACCAGCAGTGCCATATTCTCCTGAGATATCTGCACTGTACACATTTCATGATTTGCACACAGCAAATAAGGACACAGCTGATATCAATAGCAGAGGCTTTGTTTCCCAAAACAGTAGTGTGTGTGGTAACATTAGACAACTCCTACTGAGGTTCTTTGCAGAAGTATTTTTCACTGCCATTATGTGCAGAAAACAAAGAGTGCATACATTTTATTTATTTATTTATTGCAATTTGTTAACTGCGAAAGTCGGCTGCTCTACTGACGCTTTTTAGTCGCAACCTGAGCTCAAAGAAATGCATTGGGAAGAACAGATAATACATACAAGTAAAACACATTTGATTGCATTTGAGAATTACTTTCTAAGAGACCTTACAAGATTCAATGGTCATTTGGGACTTATAGTCTAGAACTGAACTTTCACATTTCTGTCTCCCCTCCTACACTTTGTGCTCTACAATTCATACATTTTTGAAATCCTGAGATCGACAAGCACATCATTTGCATACTTAGTGCTTACCTCAACTTCTCCAGAGAAGCAGTATTATATGTCAATTCTCCATGCTGTTTGGGCAACTTTAGGAATTGTGTATACCTTGGGTATGTGATTTATGTCATATACCAGCCATGTGCAACTGAATTATTTATGAATACCACTCTTAATAACATAAAGAGGTTATTTAAAATAACCATTTGAATTTTTGGGATCTGCTAGAGTGAGTCACAAAATATAGAGACTGAATGGCTGAAAGATCGAATGCCATGTCTCATAATATTCTCTTTTCTCCAAGGTATGGCTATCTTGGAGTTGGTATATATACATTCAGGAGGTGTTGGGGATATTAGAGGCTTACCCGGCAAAAAGACTTTTAAAGCAGAAGAAAGATTTTCAAAGTTCACTCTTCTGCTGTGTTTTCAGTCTTTTTTTTTTTGGCTTGTCGACACTCAGCATTTTCAGTGTTGACATTTCTAGTAGGGAGCTGTGATCGAGGTGCATTTTATTTTATTTTTTTTTTGGCTCATCGACACTCAGCATTTTCAGTGTTGACATTTCAATAGGGCGCTGTGATCGAGGTACATTTTATTTTATTGTTTTTTTTTGGCTCATCGACACAGCATTTTTCGTGTTGACATTTCAATAGGGAGCTGTGATCGAGGTACATTTTATTTTAAGGGGGTTTTTTTTGGCCCGTCAACACTCAGCATTTTCAGTGCTGACATTTCAATAGGGAGCTGTGATTGAGGTACATTTTATTTTATTGTTTTTTTTTTTTTGGCTCGTCAACACTCAGCATTTTCAGTGTTGACATTTCAATAGGGAGCTGTGATCGAGGTACATTTTATTTTATTGTTTTTTTGGCTCGTTGATACTCAGCATTTTCAGTGTTGACATTTCAATAGGGAGCTGTGCTCGAGGTATATTTTATTTTATTGTTTTTTCTTGGCTCATCAATACTCAGCATTTTCAGTGTTGACATTTCAAAAGGGAGCTGTGATCGAGGTACATTTTATTTTATTGTTTTTTTTGGCTTGTCGATACTCAGCATTTTCAGTGTTGACATTTCAATAGGGAGCTGTGATCAAGGTACATTTTAATTTATTGTTTTTTTTTGGCTCATTGATACAGCATTTTTAGTGTTGACATTTCAATAGGGAGCTGTGCTCAAGGTATATTTTATTTTATTGTGTTTTTTTGGCTCATCAATACTCAGCATTTTCAGTGTTGACATTTCAATAGGGAGATGTGATTGAGGTACATTTTATTTTATTGTTTTTTTTGGCTCATCGATACTCAGCATTTTCAGTGTTGACATTTCAATAGGGAGCTGTGATCGAGATACATTTTATTTTATTGTTTTTTTTGGCTCATCGACACAGCATTTTCAGTGTTGACATTTCAATAGGGAGCTGTGCTTGAGGTATATTTTATTTTATTGTCTTTTTTTGGCTCATCAATACTCAGGATTTTCAGTGTTTACATTTCAATAGGGAGCAGTGATCGAGGTACATTTTATTTTAAGGTTTTTTTTTTTTGGCTCATCGACACTCAGCATTTTCAGTGTTGACATTTCAGTTGGAAGCTGTGATCGAGGTACATTTTATTTTATTGTTTTTTTTTGGCTCCTTGACACTCAGCATTTTCAATGTTGACATTTGAATAGGAAGCAGTGATCGAGGTACATTTTATTTTATTGTCTTTTTCTCCTTAGCAGGAGTTAAACGGAGGCACTATTTTTATTTACTGCCCATGTGTTATACCAAGTAGGTTTTAAGACAAATAAACAGTTATCTATTTTGCTATGTGTTATGTTGGAGAAAGCACACTTTTTGAAGTAGTTACATTGATAACAGAGCCCACTCTGATAAGCAATGAGTTTTATCTGAGTGGTTAGGGAAGTAATATCTTTAGTACAGCTGATAAGGATAGGAAGCCCCAATATTTGTCAGTGGCCATTTGATTGCCACTCAGAATTTCAAACCTGAACGATCACTAGAATCCTGACATAGTGGCCAGATATGGAACGTGAGTGTTGCATTGGGTTTCTCTTTTCTAGCTCCTTCTTCCAGTTTAGGCCACTTAAAAAATAAGCATTTTGTGGTTTTCAACTTTGTGAGTATTTTTTTGATTTATCTGGTGACCACCTAGAGTTTTAGATGTTTTATCTTCTGAAATGCTCTTATTTAGAGAGTGCCAGTAGGAATATCTTTGAAATGATATAATCTTGTAAGGAAATATAACTGAAATTTCCTGCTTGGATGGTGCTTCCTGGCTTTAAAAACAGAAAATAAGCCTTAAACATTAAACTCTTGTTCTCTGTGCAAGTGTTGTATGTATTTATTTTGTTTTGTTTAAACTTTCAGCCTCAGAAGGAAGATTATGTTTAGCTTCCTGATATTAACTTATTAACCGTTTTTGTATTTCTCTAGCAGTAGTAGTCTTAACATTGCCAGAAAACAAGCAAATATTATGAATGTTAATCATATTTCCGTCATATAGTAGATATAACCTTGCCAAAATTCTTTACTTATTCTTTAAGGTATTTAAAAGGTGAATATTAGTTTACTTTAGATTGGTATTTTCCAATTAAATTCCTTAATACTAAATTCATTCATTGCTGGAAGCTACAGCTACATAGATGCTATTTCCTCATATTTCTATTTTTACTTCTTTTATTTAACTTTTCATATGTACTAAAATGTAGTAATAGCTTACTGATAATTATGATGACTGTTATGTTGAATGACTTGATAAAATGTCTTTTGTAATGAAATGCAATCCCTCAATAGTAATACATTTTGATTTACCCATGGCTGGCGGGTTTATCAATGAAGGTGACATTTTTAGCGTTTAGGTAAATCTACCCATCTCAATGGTCAAACAGTTGTTAATGCTACTATTCAATGCATAATATATCAAGAACAACTATTATTTAAAATTTTATAAAAACTTGCTTTACAATAGCACTGAATATATATATATACAAAATAAGGATATCAAATTGATCTTTATCATATATAAATGTAAAATACAAACTAGTAATATTATAAAATCTATATATGGAAATCAATAAATATTGAATCCACGCTATGCATGTGCATAGACCCCAGAGGCATCTTAACTGCATGTTTTGATAAAGCATTCATTACAAAGTAATATTACAATTCAGTACTTAGGGAGAGATGTAATCTCAGATTATTTAGGGTTAAGAATAAAAAAATTAAATGAATTATCTTTATGTAAATGATCATTAAATGGTTAAAGATATAAGGAAGAGATCAAGCAAAGTGATTTGAACAAGAGAAAAACTAAATTCAAATCTGTAAGGATTTTTTTTAGCAAATGCAAAAGTAAAATGGTTTAGAAAGCTATTTTATGCTTTGTTTATGAAATACAATCAATTTAATTTGTAAACAAAGTTTGCTGAATAAGTGAGTCCTTTAAAATATATATATATTGGTATAAATGTAATTCCAAAATCCTATGTGTTTGCTCAATAAAATTGACTGTGGTTCAGATTCTGTTCACTGCATGAATTTAAAAGGGGTATTTCTGATAATTTCCAACAAAGTCAGTTGTATATTTGCAAACATTCCCTTGTGTTTAAGACATTAATTGGGGATACCTTTCCAGGGAATTGCTTGCATACACACTGAGGTCCATGCAAACACACATATTTAATACTTCACTGAAATGGTTTTGTACCACTAAAAGTGCAATACTAAATGTTTTGTTTTACTAGAAGTTTTTTTTTTTGTCCATAAAGGAGGAAGCTTGGTTAAAAACAAACATAGTAATGTGGAAGTCCTGAAGTGGACATGCTATGCAGTTTCTTGCTTGTTTTTATTTCATCAGCTGATTACCAGCATGAGCATGATAAAACGTCCAGTAGCCATTCTTTGCTTCAGTAAATAGATATTTTAAGGTAACCTTGATATGCAAACCTCAACATTCCAGCAGTATATCTTTCATAGACACAAATTGCAAAGTCCAACAAAAATGCATTGTGGAAGTAAACCCAATATTTTATTTTAGATATGACGGGAAACATCAAGGAAAATCAGCAATGATTTGTGCTCATTTGACAAATATCTAGTAACAGTAGCTTAACACCAAAAAAATGTCAATATAAGCAATTAAAAGCTTGAATGGCAGAACAATCCTACAACATGTGGATTTTTATAGCATTTATGTTTGTCTTCAGAGCTTTTTTTGATGTCATTACAAGAAGGGTTCCACTAGTAAGTAATATCAGTTAAGGTATAATTTCTAATAATGTAGATGTTCATGTGTATGGCAGTCATACATCTTATGGTGGCTTGAACCAGCTCTATGGGAGTGACATTTGGTTTACTCATTCACTTACTTTTCAAATTTAGAGATGGACCAGGACACTTACTTCTAGCTTTTGTAACTGTAAAATTAATACAACTATTTCTGGTGTTTTTCAGAAATCAACATTATGGGCCATTGTTTTGTCATTATCTATTAATATCCTGTTAAATAGCTTCCTGAGATGAGGGTCATCACAAGGACTGGGGAGCTATTATATCCTTAAGAAAGCCCTCAGTTGTTGAACAAATCTATGGAACAAACTTACTAAACCATTTCATTTGGATGCAGAATAATATGCTTTATGTAACATTAAAAAATAGGTTCTGTGCTGTGTTTTCAGCATTTTGCATAGGATAATTGAGATAGACAGTCTTAGAATATCTGATACACCCTATAATTCAGTTACTGTTGTCAAATAATTTAATTATTTATGGAGATATGGATTCCTCCCTCTCAATTTAAGATACGTGCAGATTTGTATCCTGCTAAAGTTCTGCAACACCTCAAAGTACAATATAGACCTACAAATCCTCCTTTTGAATTAAGAAGAGCAAATGGATTATGTGTGTTGGTTCTTATTGTAGAGTAATTTCAACTGTCTGGCTCATAGTCCATATTCTTTGAACTGCCTTTAACACAAACTGTAGATTTCTCTTCCTCTATCACCAATAAGAGTATTATAGCCCCACCCTATTAAAAGCCAGTTGGATCCCAATTAGAACCCCTGGTATCTTGCTTATTTTCACTAAACGTTAAACAATGCTGTATTGATTATTGCCCTTTGTTTGCACAGACAGTGGACATAGATACACCAGATTATGCTTTGAGGACACGTAATTATGATTCCTTCAGATCAAAAAGACACATTTATTTTGGCAGTAGATGAAAAATCTTTCCATGAAATAGATGTAACTACAGGAAATCAGTTATCTCAAAATGGTAGACATATGAAAATATTTTCTGTTTGTTTTAATGTAAGCCACATAAAATATCTCCTTAGCAAATAATTAGGATTTGGCAATGCAATGGTTTCATGTTATGATATCTACCATGTAGCTCTAGATGGCCTGAATCCTGATCTACAGTCATTCTTTGTTAGAAGATCACATGTTATCCCTTTCTGCTCATGAGTTCTCGGAGGGTATGTTGGCAGCCAAAAACATGCTGTTAGATGTGGCTCATTAAATTGTCCATACCTGAGTTCTCTTTAACCTCAGTACTGTGGTCTGAGCTTTTGATGAAAAGGATCAGTTAACAAAGTGTTCAGTTGTGTCTATTTGAGTGGTAATATAAGCTGATATTGGTGACTTCTGATTGCTCTTTGTGACTACATGCGAATATTAACTGTCAAGCATATCTAATTGTCCAAGAAGTAATCCTTCCTGTTAAGAATGTCTAATTACAAAATTAAAGTTTTATTTGTAATTGTTCTGTGTGAGCAAAGGTGATTGCTAATAAAGATATTTAGCTGAGATCATCAACCCAGTTAAACAAAACACAAGCAAAGAGATTTTATATATATATATATATATATATATATATATATATATATATATATATATATATATATATATATATAAAACTGTTGACTGAAATTGATATGTTGAACAATGAGGAATTTGTTGCAGGATTTGTGCTACACTTTGGCTGAATGCTTGCTTAGTCAACATACTACACTTTCTGAAAAAAAGAACTTTGTGTGAGGAAGAGTGAGTGACTGCTGGTTTGGTCAACAAAGGTAAGAGGCTTTGTGACAGTCGTATGAAACTCTGTGTGTGTGTGTGTGTGTGTGTGTGTGTGTGTGTGTGTGTGTGTGTGTGTGTGTGTGTGTGTGTGTGTGTGTGTGTGTGTGTGTGTGTGTGTGTGTGTGTGTGTGTGTGTGTGTGTGTGTGTGTGTGTGTGTGTGTGTGTGTGTGTGTGTGTGTGTGTGTGTGTGTGTGTGTGTATGTGTGTGTGTGTGTGTGTGTGTGTGTGTGTGTGTGTGTGTGTGTGTGTGTGTGTGTGTGTGTGTGTGTGTGTGTGTGTGTGTGTGTGTGTTAAGAGTTAGATCAGATATTAGATGGGGAATAGATTTAGTGTGTACATATGCATGTGTTTCTTTGTTAGGATTAGAACAAAGCTCAGGTAAGGGGCTAGATTTAGTGTATATGTGAGACTGTGCAGGTTATGGTTAGAGTAAGGTCAAAATAAGTGGATGTGCATCCATGTTTGTGTGTCTGAGCTGCCTTGTGTATTGCTAGATTTATGGAAAAGTGTTTTTAAGGTAAAATGCATCTTTAGATTTGAGGTAGAGATGAGTTAGGGTTAGGATTAGGGTTAAGGTTACAATTATCATGGTTTACTAAGGAGGAACAGGGTAGCAAACCTAACTAGGCACATTATCACAAAAAATCCTTTTTCTTAACACCACCTGTAATCAAATAGATTTTGCATGAATGTTTGGTAGGGTTATGCTTTGTAAATCAGAGAAGGAAATCTGTTTCTTTTTTTTTTTTTTTATCAGCTGGGTTTCATTTATTGGTGCTGCAGGTTTTACAAATGGTCAGCATATTTCATTCAATGCGCTGAGTGTCAAGCACTTAACATGTTAACTATTTATGATTCGATCATTTAAAATTATGCTTTTTTTCTGACATACAGAAAAAAACTTCCCATTGATACATTAGAAACTGAATGGTCCATAAGAAACCAACAATTCACAAACAAAAGGCTGGACTTCTTGCTTATATGATCAAATAATGATCTGTGAATAAGCTATAGAAAGATGACTGATGTACAAAACTCCATTTATTGCCATGTTACTCCCAAGCAGGACAATTACCCAGACCGGAATTCACCTCTAGAAACACGCACACATTTCTTATAGGATTTATCTACTGATATAAATAAGCACATCAATGCCACAGGAGAGGAAGCTGTAGCACAAACCAAGCTGTAAGGCACGCTGAACAGTATACAGTTTACAAGCTCTCATTAAGTGATAATGATCAGAACCTCTTAATAACAGCTTGTAACACTGTCAGTTTTTCTTTTTCAAAGGTAGTAATGAGTTATTGTGTGTTTAGCAGAGGGGGAGTTGCCCAATGGTTGTGTTGACAAGGGAATGATGTTTCCTGGCTTCATGCTATGAAATACATACATAAATACATAATTTGAAGAGAAAATATTAAAATGATTAAGACTGTACTCACAAAAATTTTACAAGCAGTAGTCATCGGAATCTCATGACAAAACCATTGATTTGAATCAATGTACCTTTGGATTTATTCTAAAATTTTAAAATGTCATATTTAATATATTTAAAATATAAGAACATGAACTACCTTCAGAAAAGGATTACTTTAGTCTTGTAAGTACAACTTGTTGCTCTAATCTACAAGTGTGATATATAAATTAACTGCTAGCAAGATAGATATTGATATAGATATTTAAATATTTAAGTATACACATTTTCTTTAGTTTTGGCCATGGGTTTGATATCTGAAACATAACTTACTTCACAGAGCAGTCAAGGCTAGTGCTGCTTCGGTGAGCCGCTTAGATGATTAATATGTTTTGCACCTAACCTCCCACAACAAATAATCAGCAATTATGGCAAACATAATTTATTGAAGTCACATGCCAGATAAGCATATACTACAAGGAAGCCCTCCCTTAGGCATTATTTATTTTAGCTCACATGCTGTGATGGATTTTATTGCTTTGGTAGTTTTCTAAAAGAATCCAGAATATTACTATCCTTAGACATTTTTCTACTTCAAACATTTTTTCTTTTTCTTTATTAAATGTTGCCTGCTTCCATGTTTTATACACCATTAAATAAGAGCTATTTTTAATTGTACATTCAGTTAAATCAGTTTGTTACATATATTTGGCAGCATCAGTCACACACTAGCCTTTGATTCTAGGAACATCAGATGGCTCTGGTTTCAATCCCCACACAAGGTGCTTGGATTAATGTTTTATTACAGCAAAGGTAGCAGTCATAATGGTGCACTCCATTCGAAAGCATGTAACAAGAAAGTCCCTTGTGACTCAGATGATGGATGTAAAACATCCTGCTATACTTATTAGAAGAAGAAGTCTCTTTTGTCCTGGCCAAATTATCACTAAATACTATAAATACCACATCATATCAACAATGAAAACATGCCACGTCTTGTGGGACTAACCTGCTTAGCACAGGTAAATAAATAGACTTCAGCCAGCAAATGATTGTTTTAAAAGGTAGTGATTTATCATTTGAACATCTTTATGCCTGGTTGGCCATTCAACCCATGACACATAGCCATACTAAACAGTTAACTAAGAATGTAAAATTGTTTTTTGCAGATCTGTCATCAGCAGCTCAAATTATTATTTGTGAGTGAAATGTAGCAGCATAAAAACATTTGTCATTGTTCTTTCCAGAAGTGTAAAAAATGCAGAAAGGTAGGCTATGAAATAATTAGACGCTTCAGTCCCAGCAACTTCATAGATCTGAACTGGTAAGATAGGACCTCATTGGAAACAAACAATTTCTTATGAGAAATATGCAAATGAATAAAGTGAGTTTTGACTCTTGAAAAAAAAACTGAAACTTACTGTTACACTTTTCAAGATCTGCACATTGCTCTTTTAACTCCAAGAATACTGCACCTCTGAGAAGTGATCGTACTCAAGGAAATGGCAGTCTCAGAATTAGCATTTCTTCCCCTTGTCACACTAATTTATTTTATTTTATTCCACTTTATTTGTTTGTTTGTTTGTTTGTCAAGCCTATGTTAAACCAAGGAGGACACTTTCCTTAGGCATATAACAGATATCCAAAACAATAAATATGGTTAAAAAAAGAACGTTGCACATTGCTTAATAGTGTCGATGCACTGTTTGAGGTATTCTAATAGTAGCAAATTTGTGGTGCAATGACTGGGAAGTAGATTACAAGGTGTAAAAGGAGGGAAGAATGACTATATAGTGAATGTTGACAGCATATGTGTTGTCTTCTTCTCCGTGGCTAGGCTACCATGAGATCTATTCCTTTGGTGCCGTTATTGAATAAGGAGTGGCAGAGGGGCAAAGGTAACAAACATGTTAAGGGAGTCCTAGCAAGTTAAGAAATTATTAAAGTAAGTAATTTTACCCAGCCACGTTAGCACTTAATACTGGAATTTCAGCAGGGAATGAGGACTATCTATCTAAAATGACTTTGTAACTTAGAAGCCTAAAAAAAAAGCCGAGAGGATATCAATGGAGACGCCATATCCAATATTCATTGTCATTTGTGAAGTATATTCAATAAGTACAAACTGTCTACTGTACTTGGCCTGAATATTCTGATTGATTGATCCCCTTCAGTGCCTAGAAACAGCACTGTGTACTCTAGGCAGTGAAGTTTGGATCACAACATACAAAAGTGGTATTCCCTGGGACGGTATCTACTTAAATAACTTTTCTGGCATGCTGCCCAGTTAGAGTGCTTGTGTAGTTTGGGATTTATAGACACCCAAGTAATGAAAGTACAGAACGTGGCAGGTTTCTAATAGTATTAAATGTGTGCCTTCCGGTCGGGTTAACTTACTTAATTTTCCTTTTGGGAGTTGCCGATACTTTACCAAATTAACCTCTCTTGTGTAGCACAACTTTTTGTTCTGGTGAGTGGTGTACCAAGCATTTATCAATGTCATGATTTGTTGATAATAACTAAACAGGAGATTGAACAACAGATGACTGGAAACAAAATAAATGAAAATATAAGCTCTATGATTAATTAGTACGCTGGAGATAATGATGTGCCCACTCAGAAAAGGTAAACCACCCCCCCTTTAACTCCCCACATAAAAAATCTGATCAAGCTGAGAAAAAAAATAATAAAGATTCTAAAGTGAGTAAGGCAACTGCCTTTGTAGGGTTTTGGATTTATGTAACTTTCTAAAACAAACAGTGGAATGACCTAGATGATATGCAAAAGGAACTATAGCTAAAAACGCATTAACAAAAACAATGCAATTACCTTACAACTGGACATATAACCGTATCTTCATTACCATTACTTATGCGTTCACTGGTTATACTCCTTTTACTTCTTTAAAGATATGCATTCTGGGACTTACCGTTGAAATCTTAGATCGCACACTGTTGTACATAATATATGTCACTCTGCTTCCACTGTTGTGGTCCGATTTTGTTATACTCTTTGACTTATATTGTAACAGAAGTTGTTCTCATTTCCAAGTTGAGACTGACATTACTCACTTGAGCAGTATTCTACAAATTTAAATAAATATAAATAAATACATACATACATACATAAATAAAATAATCCCAGTGCAAATAGTTTCATTAATAGTGTTAATACTTAAGAATTGTATTCAGAATTTTAATGTTCTTAACGTCACTTTAGAACTGGATTTGTCATAAAAAAATCTGCAATAAGGCTGACTTGCATACAAAGTGATGTGAGTTAGAACTAATGTCATTGCAGAAGTGGATTTTTTTTTATTAATATTGCTCATTTAGACATACAGTACTCAGAATGTTTGTTTTATTGATGTCATGTGTCAGGAAAGAAGATACTGCCAGCCCAGCTATCTGGAATTTTGTAAATAATTGCATGCCATTTTTGGATATCAACATTATTCATATAAAATACTTGTGTTACAAATATATTAGAACTGTATGTCAGGTGTATATCAAACAGCTGGTACAGAAGTGTATGTTGAAAAGGTTTTTGCAAAGTGCTTAAAATGTAACCATAGCATGCCCTACTGGAATAGAACAGAAATCCACCTGCACTATTGTAACTGTTTAGGTGTACATATCTTGACAGTGGAAACTGGGATACAAAAGGTTAACTTCAGAAAAATAGCTGAAATTAAATTACTTTATGTCCAGCCCATAAAAATATATTATATTTCGGTTTCAGTGCAGCAAGAGACACAATCAATAAATCTAGGGAGCTTTCTGTATTGTCTTGGAAGTGTTTTATTGCTTTATGATTCCACTATTTGTCAGACATCTGAGGTCTATGTATTTTCAGGGTCTATATTAGTTCGATGCAATGCAATTGCAGCAAACACTGGATTGTCAACCCTCATTCAGTGAAAATAATTTCAGTGATTTGCTTAATTTACTGAGGGCAAGAAAATACTTGTCCTATAGTGCAATGGACAAAGAGCTATGCAAATCAAACCCACCCAAGAGGGGGGCTTTGCCCCCCACACCCCTCTAACTATATATACCAACTCCAAGATCACACTACAGTGGAAAAAGGGCAAAGTTGTGCTTTGAGAGGATAATGTATAGGTTATTTAATTTGCTATGCAAAAGAGATCAGAAGTAAGATGGTTTTGTGTGTTAAATGGAGCCATTTTGTCTTTGCTAAGTCTGAAGCAGAGATACTATGCTATTAGGAAAAGTGGCATAAATCTACAAACAAAATATATCTTGAGGATTGAATGGGATAGATACTTGTTTGAAACAGATGCTATAATGTATAGAGATTATGATCCATGGATGCAGGTGGAATAGCAGCATGCCTTTCCCTATAGCCATTCTATCTTCTGAAGAGTGGCATATTTCTTTGGCCCACAATATAAGTTTGTTGATTTTGTTTATTGTTACTTGAATGTGTTATTGAAGTTTGAGGGTCTGATGTAGCCAAAACCCTGCATATATGACCTGAGGAAATGATTTTATAGACTCTTTCTTATTGTATATTTTCTGCCATGATGCAGACACTGAGAGATATTTGGTATATGCCAAATATCATTGCCATTGTCTTTCTACCACTGCGGATAAAACTGTGATCTCATCGCCAAGCAGATTCAAGGTCAAGATTGACGATTGGAGATGTGTGAGCTCGGTAAAGTAACATATCTTCAACATAAAATATGATTTGCATATTTGGGAGATCAGCTGGCAGTTGATGAATAAGGAAGATAGTATAGATGAAAGTACATACCTTTCAGAAACTACTTTATACAAGGAGACGGTGATGTAGATGGAGAATGCTGCTTGTACTTTATGGAGCCATTTAGCTAAGACAGTGGAGAACCTTACTAAAGCTAATGAGCTAATGCCTATCCTAGTAAGAGTACTTAGGAAGAGGGGAGTAGTTCACTTGGAAAAATAACTTTAATCAGATCAGCAATCAGTGCTTCTGTGAGGATGCTCTTCACCATATTTCTTAAGGCTATCAGCACCCAAGTAATATTAGCAGTCTCAGCAGTTCAACAGCAGCACACATGCCTTTGGTACAGAAGACAGGGGATTCTACTCCTGCGCCTGCTTTTTTTTTTTTTTTTTGATTGATTGAATCCAATAGCCATACTGCAGTGCAGAACGGGAGGGAGTTGCTGAACTCGTTAGTGCGCTGTTCTTCCTGCCTTGTGTGGGAAGGACATAAATTGGTCTAAAGTCATTGGTTGTAGCTGGCTTGATGAATATCAATATTGGAAAATCTGTTGCTATTTTCCATACATCTGCTATGAAGTTTTTCGTAAGGTACATATGGCATTTGCTGTTGTAAAGGGACAAGAATATGGTCTTCGCATAGTGAAATGAACTATGGGTGTCTGCCACCTGTTCGTACAGGGGAAATATTAAGTATTTCTCTATTTGTTTTAAGATGCTTTTAATTGTAGTTTTGAAATAAAAACTAAGATGAGAATATTGAGGCATTCAGCAGTATGAAATATGCATGGGTTATTCTAGCCGTAGATGGAAGAGGGAAGATCATTACTGATGTTAATGATATGGCGAGCACGGGGGGGGGGGCTGCATGATATTGTAGCTATGGTGTCATGATCTGCAGGGAGGTGCGTGATACTGTAGCTATGGTGTCATGATCTGCGGAGGGGGTGCATGATATTGTAGCTATGGTGTCATGATCTGGGTGGGGGGTGTGTGATATTGTATCTATGGTGCCATGATCTGTAGCATTTCTATGTGATGTCCCAATGGATATATTTATTAATTAGTACCCAGAAATGTTAACAGTGATAATAGAATTTGCTTTTGCTGTCATAGAAACTCTTTCTCCCAAAAAGAGGCACATTCATCAAATACCCCTTTTGTCTTATACTGATAAAACTGTAAGAGATAATGTATTACTTTTAGCTGGTCACAGACACAAGCATTGACCTGCCTGACATATCATATCAGTGATTGTTTAACAATGACCATGCAACTACCATTTGATTTGACACACAGTCTACATCATAGCAATGATAATCCCTTTCTTGAAGATCTGTTGTCCAACTCTTGTGATAGTGAAAGAAATAAAGGGAACTTGAATGTATTTCAAACTACTGCTGTTGGAAATGGACATTGTTCCTCTATGACAAGCCATATTGGTGAGCATTTAACAAAGCTCATGCAAGTGGCCTTTGATTTATGCATCTGGTTTCGTTACTCTACTGTTAAATAATCACTTTTTTCTACAATTCTGAAGATAGTCTATAATGGAAGCCAAAAAAAAGATGTCACTCTCCCCCACATTCATAAATACACAGGTTGCTTGAAATTACCTATACAAATGATTGTTCTGCATATTCAGACATGTCAGTGCCACGTGAGCACCCTCCAGGAGTAACAAACATAAATCCAAAAGGATACGCCATGTGGAAAGAGTCAGTCTAGAAGAACAAAACTGTAGATCAGTGGCCAGACAAAATGCATTTTTTTTTGCCAAAAAGTTAACAATGACTGCTCAAACTATACTCTCAATGACATGCAATGTAATGCATTCCTTGATCAAACATTTATTAAGATGAGCACTTTTGTTGTTACATTGACTTTATCATATGGAAAAGGTAATCACTTACATGCTCCTTTTAAGTTATAACAATGGGAAGGGCTCATTAAAGCAGCCTGTTAGATTGGTGGACAGTTTTATACAGGTTTGCCAAATGGGTCTTGCAGGGAGTTCAGTGATAGGTTGAAGAGTTTTACTGGACTTGCATAAGGAGTACGCTTGTCAATTGCTTACCTATGCTCCCTTATGTTTATGTTACAGAGTGTTTAATACCATGGTTTAATACATTTTCCCAGAATTAATTCTTGTGTTATTTGGTTTAAAATTGCAGGAAAAAAAGCCAGCGTACCCTAGAAAATGTAAACCAGACTTAACTGAAAGGATATAGCATTCTAGAAGAGGCCTAACTGAAAGCAGACAACATTCCAGTGTAGGGAATAATTAGGATAATTTTGCTATAGTAACCATGAAAGCAACATTAGAATTCTTATGGCTCACAAAGGTACATGAAGCTCTCTTTTATGAGGCAAATATTTCTTTCCTAAGATGAATAAGATGGGTGTGTTTGCCATTGTGGTCAAGGTAGTGAAACCGAAAACCCCGGAGGAAGCAGTCTGCAGATTGTAGTCCAATAATCCAATAAGTGAATGTAGTCACTGTAGTAAATATGTTGTAAGCACTTTTATTTCACAAGAACTTTCGGAAGGCTTAATATCCGACCTTCTTCAGACAAAACAGTAAATGACAAGAAAAAGTTCATTTAAATATTTATTAACCTTGTTAATGACCTCGTAATTGAGGACCCACCTTCAATTAAAAACTTTCTACACTTTTAAATACATTTCAAAACATTCAAAATGTTCCTAAAAAAACGAATAAAAACATGTTTTTTTAAAAATATATTATATGATAATTTAAACACTTAATTGTCTAATAATATCCCATTAAAAACCAACATTTAAATCACTACTGTTGCACATGGTGCTGGTTGTGTGCACAAATGTGCCAATCTTAAAATAGTATAAATCCTCAGTCCTTGTGGAAAGTGCAAGGTTACCTACCATGAATCATGTAAAGCAACCTTCCCATCCTGGGGCTAAGCAAAGGACTAATGTGATCCCGTGGTGTAACAGCCTACCCCAAAATATAATGTCCTCCATCCATCTAAAAAAGCAAAAAACAAAGCAAAGAACAAATGTCGTGGAACCCTAAAACCCAAGAGCTGGCAAGATGTCATAAACCTACACTCTATTGGATGAGATCCAATAATCCTGAAATAAACCAGGCTACAACATGAGCCTGTGTGTGCATGTGTGAATATATATATATATATATATGTATATTCCCCCCCCCCCCACAAAAAATGTGGAAATATGAAAACTCCAAACTGTGTGGATACTTTTCAAAAGATGCCTGAAACTTCCAAATCATAACAGGGGTGCTGGTTATCTCCTCAAGGCCAGGTGTTTGAGAATACAAGACAAGGAAATGGCTTAATTTAGCCCAGGATATATATATGCTCCTGTTCTAATTTGCCAGAATAACTCTTCTTTTTCCAAGTTAATCTGCCAAGGGCCACTGTTTAAATCTGTCGTAACTTGCTTAAGAACAGCAAAACGAAACACGTGGTCAGGGTATTCAATGACATGGCGAGCTAATGCATTCTTTAAATCTATCTTTGATATTGCATAAAGATGTTCGTATATGCGTTTCCTTAACACCCTTTTGGTCTTTCCTATATAGAAGGCCAAACATTTATTACATAAGGCTACATAAACTACTGCTCTAGCCCCACAGTTGAAGTTACCCATGACCCTATATTTCTTTTTGTTCATGTTGAGTTGTGTTCCTTCCTGAATGTTTTTACACTGACGGCATGTCCCACATTTTGTCATACCTTTATATCTATTAGGACCTGTTCTTTTGTTTCTTTCCAGAAGGGATTTTAAACAAAACCCCTTTCTGAACGTAAAACCTGGTACTGGTCCCAATATGTCAGTCAATTGCCTGTCCTCCATAATAATGGACCAATTCTTCTGTAGAATGTCCCTTATGAAGCGATGGTCAACCGAAAAGGTACATAAGAATTTTGTACCCAAGTTGATTTTCTCGCTGTTCAATCTTTCTACTCCCCTATTATCTTGACCTATCAAGGTGTCAGAAACCCGTAGGTTCAAGATGGGTTTAAAGTGTCCAGAAAGCCTTTTCATCTCAACTTCTTTCTTGATTTCAATAAGAAGTGCCCGAGGATAACCTCTATTCACAAACATATTGCTCAGTTTATCGCATTCATCCATAAAATCAATATCCTTAGTCATCATACGTGCTGCCCTTACCATCTGTTATGAGGCAAATATTTCTTTCCTAAGATGAATAAGATGGGTGTGTTTGCCATTGTGGTCAAGGTGTTTACTTCACAGAAACAAGGTACATGGTTTGACTCTGATCTTGTTTTATTGGCTATGCTAAAGATGGCCCTTCAGGGCAATTATTCTACTATTCACCAATGAACCTAGTATTCGTAAATCCTTATATTTTATCACCCGTGTTTATCCAAAGTATTTATTTATTACCTATCCTAATATAGTTTAGTTCTTTTATAAAGCATTCTATTATGAATAGAAAATAATATGTTTAGCAGTTTAGATGAAAAATACCTTAAAACCGGCACACAGAAAATGTGTAAAAACATTTTATATTTAAAATATCACAGCCTTAGGAACATTGTGGCGCACATGTTAAGTTGTCAATCTCGCCTTCATTCTTGCTGGATGGGTTCGGAGCCAACCCTCAGCTCTGACTCGGCCTATACTAAAGCTCGAGAGCTATTTATACCGGCTCGAGGTTACCCTATATCCCACAATGCTAGGCGCTAACTACCCTGATCTCGTTTGCAGCTTACAGCTGCGAGGTGCTTTTTTACCGGCTCTGCAGGTTAGAATTTATAATTCTTGAATTTCAACCTTTTAGTCAAACTTTCAGTTAGATTTTTGTTAGCGACCATCCCATTAGCTTCCCTTCATAGCTAATCTCCCTTCCGGTCCCTTTTAATCCCTTAATCCTAACCCCTTCTTTGGTTAGAAGGTCAGGCCTTTTGGCCTATTCCCCTTCTTTAAATTGTCAGTTTAAATTGTTGTGTGACTGACTTAGCTGGTGTTAAAGGGTGTCTGTTTGTGTGTGTGTGTGTGTGTGTGTGTGTGTGTGTGTGTGTGTGTGTGTGTGTGTGTGTGTGTGTGTGTGTATTTTTTGTACTTTTTAGGATGTCTAAAGACACCAGGGTCTCAGGCTTCAAGAAGTGTGACTCGTGCTGTCAGAAAATGTCACTGACAGACGGTCACACTTCTTGTGTTTATTGCCTGGGCTCTCTGCACCTGCAGGACTCTTGTTCTGTCTGTCATGCGTTCAGTCCAAGAGTCCTGCAGGAACGCAGAAATAAGTTGATTTTGAGGGGCTTATTAAAGCCTGAAGGTTCCCTGACCAAGTCATCATCGGGGAAGCCTTCGAAGCCATCTCAGCCATCGGCTCCGTGTTCAGAGCCTTCGACTGGTGGTGCTCTGACTGCTGCTACATCGGCTCCGGCTGGAGCCGATGTTTCAAAGACACAGTCTTCCTCATCGGCTCCGGCTGGAGTCGACGTTTCTCAAACTCGATCTTCTACATCGGCTCGAGCCGGAGCCGATGATTCTAGGACTCAGTCGGCGCCGATAGTGGTGTTGGCGCCATCTGCCAGCCGTAAACGGTCCAGGTCTCCGTCCTTGGAATCTGTTCACTTGGCTCCATGGTCTCCCTTACTCTCGGAGTGGAGCCATCGAACCCATTCCTCTAGGTCTTCCAGGCTCTCGGACCATGACCTCGAGAGGGTGGTTAGTAGACTTCTTAAGTCTCAGGCACTAGCCCAGATGCTCCATAGCCCTTCTCAACAGCCAGTGGCTATTCACACCCCATCTTCGATTCCTCCTCCAACTCTTCCTCTGATTTCGGAGCCGGAGCTTGTGGGAGGCATGGCCCTCAACACGTCGGAGCCGATACCTCACCTTTCGGCTCTGTCAGCTCCGGTCTCTTCCATGGTCCCATCCTTGGAGGGATCTGGGCACATGGACTTCCTCATCGGCTCTGAGGGGGTGAGTGGCATCGGACCCTTGTCTGACCCCATTCTCCCTCTCGGAGCTTCGGCGCTGGTAAGTTTGGCCCCGACATCGGCTTCGGAGCCATCCCTCTCGGTGCCGGGAGGGGTCCTTATCTCTTCGGAGCGGGGACCTTCTACCCTGCCTGATAGGGGTGCCTTCGAAGTCATGAGGAGCGTGCTGGCCCCTGTGCCTGCTCCACATTCGGCTCCCTCAGCTCATCCCTCTGTAATGCCTGCTGCGGTCTCTACCCACCCTCTCATTCCTGACCGTAGAGATCCAACGCCTCAGGTTTCCCCATTGGGAATATCCTCCTCTTCCGAGGTTTCCCCTGAACTGTCATGCGGTTGCTGAATTATCTGTGCCACTTCACCCGCCTTCAAAGAGACATGCTCAAAGAAGTGGGTGAGGTCTTACAGGAAGAGGAAGCATGTGGACTCCCCTGAGTCCATTACATCGGATACCGACTTGGATGAGTCGGAAGGGTCCCCACGGTCCCCCTTTGAGGATGTCTCCTTTTCAGACATCCTTGAGATCCTGAAGCAGATGGGGAACTGGTCTACCCTTAATCCTTCTGAGGACGAGTTGGTTTACCTAGAGGCGGTTGGCTCTCGCCCTTCCACCTCCTGGGTGTCTCCGCCCTTTGACCCCCTCATGCAAGTGGTGGCGCGAAAGGCATGGACGGCCCCTGATACGATGGAACCTACCCCACGGAGGCCTTCAAAATTCATAACAGCCCCTTCGGACAAACAGTTTTTAGCCAAGGGTGTCCCGGTTGACGCCATGGTGGTGGCTGCAGCCACTAAGAAGGAACTGGCTGATCCTTCAGTACCTGTCCATCCTCCTAACAAGGAGTCTAGGACTATGGATAGGTATGGCAAGCGGATGTTTTCTTCAGCGACCTTTGTCATGCGGTTGCTGAATTATCTGTGCCACTTCACCCACCTTCAAAGAGACATGCTCAAAGAAGTGGGTGAGGTCTTACAGGATCCAACAGCTGCGGGGTCTCAGGACAAAATAAACTCCCAGCTGGCAACCCTGAATTCCATTGTCAACTCCTCCATGCGGCTTATTTCCTATGCGGCTGATGGGGCGAGTAGGGCTGCAGGCACAGACGTGGCCTTACGGCGTCACACCTGGATGCGGCTTTGTAACTTTGCAGACCCCTTTAAGGCATCCTTCACTAATTCCCCCTTTGACGGTTCAGCTTTGTTTGGACCTCAGGTGAAGGATACTTTGACCTGATGCAAGCAAGAAGGCAAGACTCTCTCTGCAGTGGGAGTCCGTTTTTCCACCCTGTCTAGACCATACCCTAAGGGTCAGAAGGGTGGGAAAATGTGGTTCCGCAAACCATAAGAGGTCACGCCTGACGCAAGAGGTCAGTTCCCCTCTAGAGGCAGGAGGGGGGCAATAACAGACGCCGCCCTAGGGGCAGAGGAGGTCCGCAAAATCAGGGTAGCAGAGAGTCTCTTTCTGACAAACCCTTTCAGCATCCCTGAGAAGCTGCCCGACTGTCCGCCTTCAGAGGCAGTCAGGGGAAAGTTATCACTGTACCCAGAAGCCTGGCTTTCACTCACCCAAGACAAATGGGTACAGTCGATTATATTCGAGGGTTACAAAATCCCTTTTATCCACACCCCAACTCAGCCAAAAGGACCCCTCCCAGATGTTCCACCCAGTCTAAGGGAACAAGCAGTACTAGAAATATCAAAACTGCTAACAAAAATAGCCATCCAGCCAGTCCCAGCAGACCAACAAGGATCCGGAATCTACTCCAAGTTCTTTTTGGTACCAAAAAAAGATAGGGGACTGGAGACCAATATTGGATCTCAGCAGACTAAACAAGTCTGTAAGAAGAACGAAGTTCCGGATGGTCACGCTACAGTCCATTCTACCCTTTCTGGGTCAGGACGATTGAATGTGCTCAGTAGACCTTCAGGATGCAAATTACCACATCAAGATGCACAGGCGCTCCAAGAGGTTTCTCCGCTTCCGGCTGGGAGCCAGTCACTATCAGTTCAGAGCCCTGCCCTTTGGTCTCACTACAGCCCCCCGAGTGTTCACCAAATGCATGGCAGCAGTTAAGGCTCATCTGAGGCGTCAAGGATTCCGGGTGTTTCCATACCTAGACGACTGGATATTCACTGCCACCACCAGGTGTCAGCTTCTCCTCTCCAGAGATTACACCATTCATACTTGCAAAGGGCTAGGTATCTCCATAAATTTCGAAAAGTCTGCCTTGTCGCCTTGTCAGTCTATTACTTTCATAGGCGCCACATTGGACACAGTTCGGCTCTCCTCAAAACTAACTGATCAAAGAGTTCTAGATATTCGCAGGCATGTTCACATCCTTCTTCAGAACAACAAAATCCAGGCCAGGTTTGTCCTGAAGGTATTAGGTCTCATGGCGGCAGCCATTACTCTACTTCCCCTAGCTCACTTTCATATGCGCATCCTTCAGTGGATGCTTTTTTCCCAGTGGTCCTTTCAACAGCTTCCAATGTCACACAACATTTTAATAACCCTGTCTTGCAAGAAACACCTTTCTTGATGGATGGTCTCCCCTCAAGTCCTTCAGGGCAGACCATTTGTTCCTTCTCCCCCGGTCGCCACGGTGACAATGGATGCCTCCCTGATCGGGTGGGGGGGGCATTTTCAGGGCAGGATGGTCCAGGGCACATGGCAACCTTTCGAGTACCACCTGCACATAAATGTCTTGGAGATGAGAGCAGTACTTTTAGCATTGCAACCCCTTCAGGACTCTGTTCCCATCAGGACTATTGCAGTTCAGATGGACAATATGCCCGTAGTGTGGTGCATCAACAAGCAGGGCGGAACCAAGTCCTATCCCTTATGTCGAGAGGCACTCAGACTATGGCAGTGGGAGATCTCCTCTCAGCGGTTTCTGATAGCAATGCACATCCCCGTGAAGTCCAACATCATAGCGGACAGGTTGAGCAGAGCCATTCTCATGCCACACGAGTGGTCTCTCAAACAAGCAGTATTGGAAGAAATTTTTCAGAAATGTGGTCGACCTTGCTGCGATCTTTTTGCAACACCTCAAAACAGCAAGTGTCATGACTTCTTCACTCTCTTCCCTCTTCCCGGCCACCCTCCCAGAGACGCTCTAGTCCACGATTGGCCCCGGGGACTTCTGTATGCCTTTCCCCCCTTTCCATTAATCACTCAATTGATTCAGAAAGCTACCACCATGAGAGCCACCATGATCCTCATTGCTCCTTACTGGCCTCGACAGATATGGTTTCCGTTCCTGCATCATTACCTCTTGGGGCAGCCCTGGCATCTGGACCCAGTGCCAGACATCTTGACCCATCAGTTGGGACAGCTGCACCACTCCCTCCAATCTCTCAACCTCACAGCTTGGTTGCTCCAATTCCAACCCTAGCCAGGCTTCCCCTTATTTCCCATTCTGTGCGTGACATACTTATAGCTTCCCTAAAGTCATCTACCAGAAGGATTTATGCCAGCAAGTGGAAGCGTTTTTCCTTCTGGGCAGGAGCTAGAAATATGGATCCTTTTACTGTCCCTATCCAATCAGTCCTAGACTTCCTAGCCAAACTTTTTCACTCAGGGTCTTCTTCCTCCACCATCAGAGTACAGTTAGCGGCTATTTCAAACTTTCATGTAGGCTTTTTGGACTCTAGTATCATGTCCCATAAGCTTTGTAAAACCTTTCTTAAAGGTATCTTTTTGCTTAAGCCCCCAATCAGAGACCCCCCACCTCAGTGGGACTTAAATTTGGTTCTAACTTCCTTGATTCTTCCCCCCTTTGAACCTGTGGCTTCCTGCTCCTTGAAATTGCTCTCTTGGAAAACTCTTTTTCTAGTCACCATAACATCTGCGAGAAGAGTATCAGAACTTCATGCCCTTTGCATTCGTCCACCTTATCTAGTTTTCCATAAAGACAGAGTGTCCTTCAGGACTAACCCGTCCTTTTTATCCAAGGTTTCTTCTGAGGTAAACCTAAACCAGACTATTGATCTCCCAGTTTTCTTCCCCAGCTACTCCAACAGAGTGGAACAAAAGCTGCATTTTCTGGACGTTCATCGTCAGCTCCGTTACTATCTGGATAGAACCAAGCAAGCTAGGAAATCTGAACAGCTCTTCCTATCTTATGTGGCAGGGAAGAAAGGCCTTCCAGTTTCCAAAGTAACCCTTTCTAGATGGCTGGCCTCTGTGATTACTTTCATCTATGACCTCAGACGCCAAAAGCTACCGTCAAGGCCCAGGGCTCACTCAACTAGAGCATTACCATGTCAATAGCTTTTCAGGCTAGATTACCAATAGATTCCATTTGTGTGGCAGCCACATGGGCCTCTCCTCATACCTTTATCTCTCATTACAAATTAGACATGGCCTCCCAAAGCCGGGCTAATTTTGCCGTTCTCAAGAGTCTGTTCCGATGAGCCACCCAGGGTGAAGGTGCTAGTGACGCGGTGCCATCCAGCAAGAATGAAGGTGAGATTGACAACTTAACATTGAGATGTTATGTACCTACCATAACGTTCCATGTTAGTTGTCTTCTTCTCGCCTTCTTTCTTGCGTCCCACCCTCCATCCCCCTAGCCTGGACAGACCTAAGGATCCTTGGGGATCTTCTTCCTGCCTCAGTATTAACCCCCTTTGGCTATCCTTACTGGTAGCTATAGGTCTAGGTTACTTACGAGTGAGGTTTCCTCTTCTCCTTATTTTGGAGATCAGAACTGCTACGGTTTCAGCTATCAAACGAGATCTGGGTAGTTAGCGCCTAGCATTGTGGGATATAGGGTAGCCTCGAGCTGGTATAAATAGATCTCGAGATTTAGTATAGGCCGAGTCGGAGCCGAGGGTCGGCTCCGAACCCATCCAGCTAGAAAGAAGGTGAGAAGAAGACAACTAACATGGAACGTTATGGTAGGTACATAACTTCTTATTTTACAGGGCAAGTCCAGATCTTTTGAAGAGTGGTCCCAGTGCCACTAGGAGGCTTCTTAATGCTGCTTAGGTAACCTTGGATGAATGCATTGAAAGTAATTTCCTAGATTAAAGTGATTATTTATCAAAAAGATTAACTGACAGTCTAAATGGGACAGAAGAAATTTCATTTTACAAACTTCCATTGAAACATATTGAAACTGAAGAAAAAAAAAGACTCAATATAAGCTGTATTGATATTTAAAAAAACAGATTAGTAATCAGTGGTCATCCATTTTGTAGGGTAGCTGAAAAGCATTGACAAAATCATTTTGGTGCCAGCTCTGGTGATTCAGACTTTTTGCACGAGGGAACACTTACACCATATTAGAGTGACCCACCGAACCTAGAATGCATTGTTGCCAAGACAATATCCAAGCAGTTTTATAAGGAAACAGTGAAAAAAATAAAAACTTTGTTGGAATTGTGTTAAAAGTTTGAGAAAACCTATGAAACTTATGATTTTTTTCAAGCCTATGAGAAACTGAGACAATTATAAAGAAAATACTGTAGAAAAACATGCTGAACTTATACCATGGCCCCAGACAGGTAAGTAGTGAAATGCAATAATACCTATATGTCATATAAAACCAAATGAAAAGAGGTAATCCAGATTAGAAAGTTCAGAGTCTAATCCTTGGTCTGGGTTCTGTTATGGTGCTGTAGTCTCCACTCGCAGTCTGTCATCTGAGCACGTGGTGAAGCTGCTCATGTTCTCCAGAGCAGAAAGGAGAGAAAGACCAAGATACCAAGGTAGATAAGTACTCCTTGGGGGGTGGGGGGTGGATCCATGCTCAAGCATGGTATCTTTTGATTGGCTGGGAAGGAATAGAAGGGGCAGAGCTTGGTAAAGTGAATGGTAAGATGATCTTAGAGAATGAGTGACCTGTACATCTCATCCCAATTGGAGAACAAATATTCTCCAGAAGGGTATTAATGTACTGGTAATGCCTTTAAAAAATGAGGCTGTCACTTCACAGCAACATATCAAGCTGCTGTGGAGCTTGAACCAAAAATAATCTAACAGCAACCATTATTTTACACATACTAAGCAATGCTTTTGCTGTTTAGCAAGTGTAAAATATGTAAGCAACAAAATGCTTAGGAATCGGACCACTAGGAAGCACAGCAAACTTCAGTAAAGTTGCCAGGTGCAAATTTGATCCAAGCACAGCTGTAATAGTTTTAATAAATCCAGGCACAGGAACCAGAAGAGAGTTTAATAAAAGAATAAAACATAATTAATTTCTGTAAAATAGAAAAAAGAAGAAAATTAAAAAAGTGTGTGTGTTTATGTCTGTATGTGTGAGTATATGCGTGCATATCAGTACATGTGAGAGCAATCGAGCTATTATTTTCACTTACTAAGCACCGTTTTTGCTGTTAAGCAAGTGTAAAAACTAAAAAAAAACAGAAAAAAGTGTGCATCTGTTGCTGTTTCTGTGTGTGTGTGTCTGTGTGTCTGTGTGTGTGTGTGTGTGTGTGTGTGTGTGTGTGTGTGTGTGTGTGTGTGTGTTTCTGTGTGTGAATGTATGCATGCTTGCATGCATGAAAGTGAGGTGTGTGTGTGTGAGTGAGAGAGAGAGAGAAAGTGAGGAGTGAGATCAATCAAGCAGTAGAAGTTTGCATACCTCTTGACCCCTTAGCTCAAGATATCTGGGTAAAGCCTAAAATAAAGAGGGTAGAAAGGCTCAAAGTAGGAATAGATTTTAAACACGTCATCACAAAGTTGCTTGAATACTAGGTGTGTCAGTATGCAGTTTATGCACTGCAAGTTTCTGTGTGCGTTTGTGTGAGTGCGGTATGCGAGCGACTGAAATCAATGGGTCAGTGACTGCAGCAGTAAAGAAGAGTTTGCATACCTCTTGACCCCTTAGCTCAAGGTTTGCATACCTCTCTAGGTTTTAGCTCAAGAAATCGGGATAAAGCTTTTAATAAAGGAGGAAAAAAGGCTCGAAAAGAGCAACGGATTTCAAATGCTGTTCTTACAAACTTACAAAGTAGCTTGGATAACAGCATATGAGTTACATGAATTTTCTGATGAAAATAAAGTCTAAAAGTCAAATGTATGTCATTATTTAGTATCATCAGTCACCAATCACTGGCAATAAACTGCACAGTTAGGAGTAAGGGACCAAAAAATAAATATCTAGATATATATATTTTTTCCCAAAATGATATACTTTGGATGTAAAATGCTTCCTCCAACACTATTTACATATGCTACAGCAACTCTGAAACATTAGGCAGAGGAACTATTATTTTACAGCAAAAATATATAATAAAAATAGTATATTATAAAATAAATAAATAAGTAAAACACAACAATGTTACAGACTTACCATTTTTTAAGTGCAATAATGCCCTCCAAGGAATGTGTTATTGTGGAAATGCCTTTCCAGAGATGTAGGGGCCCTCCGACTGTGGTGTCAGGCCTCAGAACTTCCCTGGGGTAGGTGTTATTTCTACAATAACACACACCCTGTTTGGCACTATCATTTGCTTGTTTATCCCTGTTCTTTGTGGTGGAAAGAACATGTTTCCTTATTGAAAAAGACTACGATTAAGGTTCCTTAATTGTATGACACTTTCTACAGAACCACTCAGAATTTTCTCAGCTGTATTCCCCATATTTTAGTGGTTTTAAAATAAAAAAATATGAAAGCCACATTATCCTTGCCCATGATCCTCTGTGGTTGCTTATTGGTCTTGAACTGAATCAGCACCTAAAGTAAACAGATTATTAAATATACCTGAAATGCTTTAAATATTACCAGGCTTCAGTAAATAAGTGTGGAAAATAAAGTGCAAAGTTGTATAAGCAAAAGAGTCATGTAGTTAAATAGTACATGGCAAACTCTTAATTATTTAGTTAATAAAATTTTTCTCTGTTAATTAAGAATATTTTATGCAGTTTAAATGGAATAAATAGAGTAAGCTACAAATGTCGAGGTATACAGAAACACTTCTCAGATAGGTCATAAGAAATGCATTTAAATTACTTTGGCATTATCATCTGCACAATGAAAATCTCTGTTTTAACTGTTTAATACACACTTTGATAGCTATTAAAAGAATATATACAAAAGTTCAATAGTCCGAAACCACATCTACCGAAATCAGCTTATGAGACTCATGCAACCACTTTTCTGATTGAAATCAATTAACAAAGCAATGCTAATATAAGTAAAACAACATTATAGCCTGTCAACAGACTGCAGTCCTATAAATATAATTCACAACTTTTAATATGTGCATATAGTCAAACTTCTTTGAAGTCAATTTATGAATTATTATAAGGTATCCCATTTGTCTGTTTAGTAATGCACATGTAATCAGCTTAATCAAATATTTTCACGTGCTTTTAGCATACCACATGGTTAAAATCATAAAGACAAATGGCATCAAACTTTGTAAGTACAACAATCCAAATGAAGTACCCACGAATCTGATAAAACCTTGCATAACAAGGCCCTGTATCCTTTCTCATTAAGCTAAGAGATCCTGTTTATCGATGAAATTTGATAATCTGTAAGCAAAGTACAAAAATAAACCCCATGTATAACAAACAAGCAAATCATCCTTCTAGCTACAATATACAGTTTGTGCAACTAATACTTTTCAATAGTCTGATTTATTTTTATTTTATTGTATGTGAAATGTAGCAGTAGATTTCACTGACCTTAAATGTATTATTTTTCCATCCATAAATCCAATTATTTATAAGCTTATCCTTTTTCTACCTCATGCCAAATGTAATAAAAGAGGTTGTCCAAAGAAAATTTTATGGATTACATAGCTTACTGTACTCCTTATGAGATTCGTACCCCTGAAGGACAGAGAGAGATGGAAATTTACTGAAAATCCTGCACAAGCATTCTGAAAGAGATTATTTTTAAATATCTTCATCTCTGCACACCAAAAACTACATCAGCAGCATAAATCTGTCAAAAGATAGATAGGACTCATTGGTATATTTTGACAAAACTAAAAAATTATTAACACATTGATCATGTTTCCAGACAAAGGGGTCTTAAATGCAATTCACTGGATTGCCCTAGAATATTAATACACAAGAGCTTTGAGGCAAGAGACAGTACATAATCTATTTTAAAAGAGATCTAAACATAAAATGGATAGTAGGAGTCACTATCCAAGCCAAATAATACAAACTTTACGTAAATAAAAACAAAATATATTTATAGTATTATAGTATATATAGTATATATATATATATATATATATATATATACACACACACACACACACACACACATATGTGTGTGTGTGTGTGTGTGTGTGTGTGTGTGTGTGTGTGTGTGTGTGTGTGTGTGCGCATGTGTGCATGTGTGCGTGTGTGTGAAATAAGCTCAGAAATCATATGTATTTTAAATATTACACACCACTTAATATAATTATCTACGATGCCATAATTACTCAGAGAAAAGAAAAATAATCATTTGATATTTCCGGTAATGATATTAATTTCCTTATTTAGTACTTTTCACTGTTTACATTAATAAGAGTAGCACATGAGGTTTTATACTATATTTTTATGAGTAACTTTTCTTTTACCTAAAACACAAATGCTCAGATCAGGAAATTTGAGTACGGGTTTTGGAACTAAAATCATTTATTAAATACATTATTAGCAGCTTTAGCACTTATGTCATGAGGGAAGTAGCCATGCCATGAGCAAAGGTATATATATTATTGTGGTAAGTTATAATTTTTATTTATTTTTATTTATCATTTGTTGACCAGAAAAGTCCGACTAGGTTCCACAGAGCCTGTTTTCAGCGGAGGCCCGGGGAGAAATGCTCCAGATGCATGTCTTTGGAATTCCAAGATTCCAAGAACAAAACCAGAGATCACACACATGACTAAAACACAAGGACAATCTTCTTCTTTTGGCTTTTCCTGGTTAGGGGATGCCACAGCAGATCACCTGTCCACTCAGGATTGGCAGTGGATTTTTACTGTGTCGAGTTGCCTGCCCAGTGCCCAACCTTCCACAGAAGGCACACACATGCACGCACTCACCCTAGGGCCAATTTAGAGTGTCCAATCCACCTACAGCATGTCTTTGGGATGTGGGAGAAAACCGGATCACCTGGAGGAAACCCAAGCGAACACAAGGAGGACATGCAGACTCCGCACAGAAGGCACCCCAGCCGAGGATTGAACTGGAGAACCTCTTGCTGTGAGGTGGCAATGCTAACCACTGCACTGCCATGGCCATTTCCATAAAACACAAGGACAATAATTTATTAATACTAAACATTTCAGGGTGGCCTAATGGTTAAGGTGTTTGCCTTACAAACACAAGGTACAGGGTTTGAGACTCACAAGGGATAATTGGCTAGGCTTAAAATGTCTCACAGGGGCAATTAGTCTAGTATGAATCTATGAACCTATGAACTTTCATGCCAAGAATAGGCAGTTCTTTAGATCAATGCAAAACGAAAAACATGCTCCAAAATGAAAAGTAACTAATCACAGTAAAAGCAGAGTCACATTATGCCAAAATTAAAACACCTAAAGGTAACAAAGTATCACTTAATTAACCCGCAAAGCTTCAAGTGAGGTCTTAAAGAGACTCCATTCAGCCCTACTCTTTATCAGCCTGTAGCCTGATAATCCAACATTGCTCTAAACCTTCCTCTTATTACATAAATCACCCAACCTAAGATCTTCACATACCAATTGTAAAACCATGAACAAAAAGAAATGCAAGGGACCACACATAGCAACATGTTTCACAAGGCCAAAGATTCCTGGCAATAATCCAAATGTATTGTTTATTTTATCAAGAGGTTTATATTTCATGAGGTTATTTTTATTAGAATAGGAATGACTTACTTGTACTGGGTAAAAAAGACCTAACTTCTAGTGAATAGATATACCTGGATAACTTATTCTTTTTGGTTATGAATTAATGGATATCTTGTAAGATTAATATGTCACCGTTGCTGGATCAAAGTACTATAGTAAACTATTTCTTTACATTTGGCTATACGGTCCATTTATGTTTAATGAGTATGCATGCATATGGAATGTGCATCCTTGAAGCAATAAGCATTGCTTTTTCAATATAAAGACACTGAGCTGGAGAGAACCAGATCAGGATGTCTGTATATATAAATGTAGGGGGGAAAGGCTACATTTAATTGTGTGCAAATAAGAAAGAAAGTGTAAAACTATACTCATGGGACTTCTTGCAGTGGAGTACAAAAAATAAAATGCAAACAGGTACATACCTTGCTAGTGATGTCAGATAGAATATATATTTAGCAATCTCTAGACATGGCACAAATCCCTGATAAACTTTAAGAGTGACCGTGAGGGCATTACTTGGAAGAGGAAAATGTTGTTCTGAAACATTTAGCCTAATGCCTGTCTGTACTTCTGTTAGTAGTACCAGTAGCAGACAGAAGATGAAAGCTGAGTTAATATTATCGAAGTTCTGGAATTACAGAAAGATCACATACCTGAAGTGACACTTATATAGTGTTTCCCATGGTGCTGTGAAGGTGATATGCAAGAAAATTAACTGTATGCATACATCATGAAGAGGACTTTCATAACCCAAATAAACATCCCAAACTCTTTAAGAAGATTTTTTTTATATATGAACTGCTTTACCACACTCTTACAGTAAAAATGTATGGTTATAATTATTTTTAGATATACTAAAATATTTCCCTAAATTGCCTTCACTTTATGCATTTTTCTTCAGTGCATAACAATAATACAATGTTGGTATGATCTGTATAACATTTGACATAGCTATGTATTATGACCTATAAAGATTATTTGCAGTCATCCTTTAAAGCATCACTGAATATCTTTGTGTCACTTTAATACAGCCCTCAAGATAAACAATATCATTAAATTAAACTACCAAAATAACTACAGTAGGACTCCATATAGTTATTCATTCAGAGTAAGTAATGTGCATGCCATTAGTTATTATTATAAAATTATAGGTAAATCCAATTCCATTGATACCTCTTAAATGGACTTTACTTTGCTTTCACTTTTCACAGTGAGGGCCATATAAGTAATATAGTAAGTATATGTATATATATATATATATATATATATATATATATATATATATATATATATATATATATATATATATATATATATATATATATATATATAAAACACCAAAACTATACCAGCTCTCAACCCAACAAAGCTTCTAAGGCTTTTTAATGCTTGTCTCTCATCAGGACTAAGAATTGAGCCTTGGTGTCTAAAACCAGTAGTTTGCTGACTATGTAAGTCTCTCAAAACTAATTCCTCAAATAATCTTACTTTAGCTTCATATGGTGTGTAGAATGATTTATGGTGCAATAACAAAAAGTATATATCATTCATGTTTAAATATTGTATGTTGATTGTAGGAGGTTATTTTGTAAGAATGGGCATATATATATATATATATATATATATATATATATATATATATATACATGTGCATATATGTACATGTGTTTTTGTGTATATTTGTGTATACATGGTTTTGTGTACATCAATTTGATTTTTATTATACTTTGTGCCATATAGGTACTGTGACTTTAAAATGCTTGTGTATTTAAACCAAGAAGATGTGGAATATAATTACACACTGAGGACACCAGGGGGTGAAACCGGATACCGGTCTGTGTTTTTTTCATTAGTTTCACTGCTGAGAGATGGTGTAACAAGTAAAAAATATAGAGCTATTTTAGCTCATTTAAAAGTGTCTCTGAACTCATTTTTTTGCCTGTACTAGGCACTTTATTGCTGGAAGCTTTGTTGGGTTGAGTGCTGATATATTTTTGGTGTTGTGTTTATGAACCGAGCAGCCCTGTTAACACGTGCACCATTACTTTTGGGATTTATATATATATATATATATATATATATATATATATATATATATATATATATATATATATATATATATATATATATATGTGTGTGTGTGTGTGTGTGTGTGTGTGTCTGTGTGTATAAATTCTTCATCTTTTCCTTGGTCAACCTGGGACCCCTTGCTAGTTCTCAGCTCCTGAAACTGTACCAAAAGAGGCTGCCTAGGTGTCTTTCTTATAAGGTAATTAAAACAGTCTATTCCTTTATCTTGTTATAAAATACTTTTAGGCTATCCTGGGTCATCAACCTCTGTATGAGCATAGTAACCCTGCAGAGAAACACCACTGTACCATTTGTATGTTTGATCTCATTCTTTTAGTCAGTACCCAGAACCAGCCACCAGAAATGAGATACAGGAGTTGGATCGGTCATTAAATCATGATTTCTGTCTGTGCACCCTTCTGGGTTTTTACCACTAAATAATATTTTCCTGGCCACTGGACTGTGCCCACCAGTCAGATCTGCTTGTCATCTCACACTGCTGATTTATGTCATTCACATTCAAGACCTCATGGTAGTTGGACTACTCCTTCATAGATGGTGGTCTGATCCCCTCCCACACACACAAAAAGGAAATCCACTAATTTATAAGGGAGTACCATGGCTTCAGAGAGGATGATGATTTTCACCTGATGCTCTCCTTACTCAACAGCAAATCATTTGAGTGCATGTCTGAGATCTTGATCAGATGAGTTTAAAATGATAAAATTAAATCACATTTACATCAGTGGCACAAACCCTTCTTTAGTTATATTCCCAGTCAGTAACTATGAAGAAGTGAAATGCTGGGAAGCTTTCTTTAAGATGGAGTGCGGTATTCATCCTGAACAAACTCATATTAGTGCTAATAATGTGTACCCAATGGCCACTGGCCTTGTTCCATAGCAGTATAGCACACAGCCATGGCTCTGATAATTCATACTCCAAGAAAACCTCCAAATGCTGCTCCATTGGCATTTGGTTATACATTTTTTTCTAAGTCTGCAACCAATTTGGAACCATAATACCAAACTCCCATTACCCAATTAACAATCATATACAACTGCAAAACTGAAAGGCCCACCCTTGCTGTTCAGTTATGTAAACAGAATCTACATTGTTTATCAGAAATCTGGGCTTGGTTATAGGCCCAGCTCTCATCTTTATATGCTTTTTAGGGAGATAAATGAGTTGGTGTTACCTATACTTGGAATGTATCATCTAGTCTTATTTTTTAAAGAGCGAAGCAAGCATATCAGCTGTCATGTGGTACTGTCCATATGTTCCATCCAATAATAAAGAGGTTCTAAGCCATGCTACCAGTCCATTCAAAAAATCCATATGGATCTCATCCCTGTGCCTTTACTGAATGCTTATCATTGCACTGACTTTAGCTACAGAGATGATCCAAACATCAACAAAAAATTGTGAACCTCCTTGTGATAACAAAATGTAATCACTGTGTTAAGGAAATGTTCAGCATGTACATTCTGCTTCCTAATAATTTGGATTCAAGATTATTATGGTGCTTGAGTTCAAGCAAAATTATAATAAAATAGGTTAAATTAATACACAAATATTCCTGTGTTTTTCTAAAACAGTGTAACTATATAGCAGATAAAATAATTCAGAAAGAATCATAGGCTTGTGAAAACAGGTCATTTGAGACCTCTTAAAATCAGGCAGTGCTGGGGATCTACTCAACCAATGTGTGAGAATGTTCCAGAATCAAGGTGCCTGGCAGATAAAGAAGTAATCATTAAATATCTCTAAGCATACTCTATGAACCTCCAGCAGCCCAAGATGAAGATATCAATGGGCAAACAGCTGTATATGTGGCAAGAAGATCTTTCAGATGAATGGACTCAGGTCATGCAGGGCTCGTCCCCTCAACCAATTAACTGAAGAACCTTAAAGCAGGTATGGAACTCAGTAGGTAACTAGTGCAAACTAATCCTGGACTGGGAGAAAGTTATGGTACCTACAAGTAGCTTAAAGTAAGTTGGTCATGTAATTCTGTACTAGTTGGGATCAGTTTTAAGTTAGGAAGCACTAGTAAGGGACTTGCAGTAATCACGATGAGAAAAGGCCAGAACATACACAGATCAGGAAATTTGGGAACCGACTTTTGATGTATAAGAGTTTTGATTTGCATAAGCTCTGTGGTGCACGCGATAAGTATGTAGCACTATAATACATACAACTAGATAAGTAGGGGTTCTAATCTCAGCACTGGCAACTATGAAAGTATAACCATTTTATTAAAAATTAGTATATCGACATTACATAATTCAAGGGTGTTTGCCCACTTTTGAGTTTGTATGACCCTAGAGTTAGTCTATTTAATTTTTGATGGTGGAGAAGCAAAGTCCCCATGTTGTGCGGTGTGGAAGGTGAGGCTCTCTCCAATAAAAATCTGTTTTTTTTGTTTGTTTTACAGTTTGTAATCATAAATATAACCTATTGGTTTACATTTCCGATTACATTTTTGTGATGATTTTAGTGGAGCTTAATGGTAATCTTCAGTGAGTTTTTTGATGTTTTGTGTTTCAATCAAAGACATTTGGAAGGGTGATGCATTTCACATATGCCATGGAAATGTGTGAGGCTGGTTTAAAAGAAGATCACATCATAACATCTGGAGCTTTTCTCCCCGGGCCTCCGCTGAAAATGGACATGCATCCAGTCGGACTATCCCGGTCAACAAATGTAAAATAAATAAAAATAAATAAAATAACAGATGGACCTTGATCCCCAAGTATTAATCTGTCAAACACTGCACCAAGATTTTTACTTTTTTCTAAAAAATCCAGATAATCATCAGCATAAATCATTGCAGAAGTTAGACAGAATGTGCGAGCTCTCTAACGTGTTACGAATTGTTCTGACCACTGTCTTTGTGATCCTGAGTCTTAGTTGGATTTAATTACTCCATTTCTGGATAAGTTCCAATTTCTTGCAAAGGTAATTAATCATATATATTTTTCCCTCGCAAAGGAGAAGTAAAGGTGGACAATATTTACATAGATGATATTAAAGGACTCAAACTTCAACCCTTTGGGACCCGCATAATAACAGGCTAGGTGTATAAGGATTTTTTTATTACCTGACTGTAGCAGCAGGTATGCCTAGAAAGATAGGAGGCAAGACAACCTAAAATAGTAGGCAATGCTCCATGGGAGAGCTGTAGATCTTCCATATCAAGTGCCAAAAAACAGATTAAGGGAAAAGATGAAGTAATAACACAGATATATCATAACCAGTTTACTTATTTGTATATTTGATAATGTTAAGCATGTATGTTGGCTGATCTGACAGACATTTCAGCCATGATCTAGACACAATGCCAAGTACATTTTTAGAAAAAAAATCTTATGCCATAGAATTTATAAATAATATAACATAAAATGATTCACTTTCCACATGAGCATGAGATTTTTTTTACACAGAAAAAGAATATTTTGTGCAGAGATCATACTTTACAGAAGTTTACAAACATAAAATAAATTGATGGCAACATTTGTTTTAAGTATAACAATTTGTACAGGTATCACAAGGTTTATAGAACTAATAAAAACATAAATTGTGATAACATTTAGAGGAACAATAATGTATTAGAATAAAATAAATCAATGGCTTATCTTTTATTGGGAGCATGAACATGTGTTGTAGAATAGTGCAAATTTATTTATATAATTGAAGCACTAACATACTTCAGTATTAGTTCCCATAATTCTGTACTTCCTGTCAAAGTATAGTGAGTTGTTGTGTACTAGCTAACACAACACTAGCTGCCATAATTCATTAAGTTAATACTGCAGTAATGACTATAAAGTTTTACGCACATACAGAAGAGCTCACCAGAAAATCAACCATTTTACAAGGGACAAGGCAATTATATGAGGCAAAAATCATTGGCATTCTGATAAGTTTTAGATAATTGAGAAGAGCTTAGAGACAACATATTTGAGTCACTGGATGAGAAGAAATACTGCTAATGATAGTTGTACCTTAAGGGGTGGATGATTTGCTTTAGAGTAGCGTGCCTTTACATGAATACTAACTTTATTGTCATGTTTCTTCTGCAGTAGCAACCATGACTTCTCTGTTTAACACAAACTAAGTGAAGCTCCTCCTCCCTATTTTGCAATGCCAAATGGCTTGCCAGAGACTCTTTGAGATATCCAATAGTATTATTGGCCTTTCTACCTTAGCTTCATGTAAAAATACAAAACCTGCCATGCTTTTAAATGAATACTAGCGTCTATGCTGCACATTGGATTCACTTAGATAATAACAACAATCAGATTTCTTAGCAAATACATTTTTTTCTTGAAATTCAAGAATGGTTTCTACCAAAATGCTAGTATAAACATTACTTTATTGAAATGTCCATGTCTTCAAAGTATCTTCCTCAGCAAAGAAATTGAATATTTGTTCTTTCTATTTTACACTGTTTACTGCTTGTGCTGATTTGAATGGTTTCGAGCTATTTTTTCCATTATATCAGCATCACAAATTATTCAGTTTACTACTTCATTGATATCATTAAAGTACATTTTGTCATACAGAATTCATCTGATAATAAATTTTCAGGATTGAAGGGGGATATCAAATTTGATGATGTAATTAAAATGTCCCCATTGTAGTTTCCTTAACTGTATAATAAATAGTTATTGCTATATCAGGTTTTGAAATCAATGCATTTTCTTTTAAATATTAGCTTTGGTGGCCTTCACCCATTAATAGGTAAAGCCTCTTACCCTTCTTTCTGAATATTACTTTGTTTCACGACTATTATTTGTCTGTATAGTGTCTTCCCTCATTTGTATTTATTTTATTTATGTAACATTTGTTTACTGGGAAAGTCCGAAAGAGGACTATTATTTGTCTGTATAGTGTCTTCTCTCATTTGTATTTATTTTATTTATTTATTTAACATTTGTTTACTGGGAAAGACTGACTGGGTCAGGAACCCATTTTCAGGAAAGGACCGGGGAGAAAATCCCCAAATGATACATGAAAGTTAAGACAACTTATATGAACAAGATAAAAAACAGATATTAAACACACAGTAAATAAGTAATGAATACTAAATAAGTACAGAGAGGTAGATGCAATAATAAAACATGTACTAAAATGGGCAATACTAAATAAAAGTAATGTGGTAGATTACAACTTTTTTTTAATAAGTAGGATTAAGTTAAAGGGTGAGGTGAGGTTCAGGCAGAGGGTCAGAATATTGGAAGCAAGCATATGCTTAGAAGAATTGTGATGTAGGATGGGAATAGTTCAGGGTGTAGAAATACATAAAGTTTCTTACTTCAATATGGTAATGGTTAGTGGATGAAATTCATGGTCTAGGGATCTCCAGCCGTAGAAAGCAAAGGCCCTACAGAGTGGATGGAGTTCAGCTGTTAAGGAAGGAGCAAGGGCAGCTCTGATTACAAAGAAAATGTATATGTATATATTTTTAGTGTGTGTTTGAAGTTGTTAAAGCTCTCAATGGTAGTAAAGTCTGTTGACAGAGAGTTCCAGATCTTGGCGATAGCATAAGACTATAGGCACTGTCCAGCTCTTTTGGTTGGAATGTAGACAGTTATGAGTTGTTTCATTTCAGAGTGGAGGGCTTTGGTAGGGATGTAGTGTTTTAGGACACATTTGAAGGTTGGGCAATCATGTGCATATATCATTGTATGTGCAGAAGACAGCTGAACTAGGTTTAGGTGGTGCGCGAGTTCAAGCCAGTTTAGTTCTTTCAGAGCTCGGCAATGATGGGAACAGTAAGAGTAGCCTGCGGCAAATTTAGCGATTCTATGGTAGCAGGATTGGACCTTGTTTTAAGAGAAGATTGTAAATCAGTGTATAAGAGGGCTGCATATAAGACAGATGGAAGTAAATAGGTGTTGGTGAAGTTTTTTTCTAGTGGAGTTATCCAAGAAAGGATTTTGTCTATAGAGTGTTCCTAGTTTGATGTGTGTGTGTGTGTGTGTGTGTGTGTGTGTGTGTGTGTGTGTGCGTGTGCGTGTGCGTGTGTGTGTGTGTGTGTGTGTGTGTGTTTTTAATGCTGTTGTAGATGTGGTGTTCGAAAGTTAGTTTGTTGTCTTTGGCAACACCTAATAGCTTAGCTGTGGGAACTGTTTCAATTTATGTGTTATCCTGAGAGAATATTTTAAAGTCAGATGAGATTGATTTTGCTGAGAAAATCAAGAATTTTGCTTTTTTCAGGATTTAGGTGTAGTTGGGATTCTCTCAGCTATGTCACTATTGAGGCAAAGGTGGTTTGGGTGAGTTGTTGGAGATGGATTAGGTTATTAGAGGAATAAATGATGGTGGTGTCATCTGCATATTGGGTAATGGAGCTAAGGGGTGATGAGGTGTGAAGATTGTTGGTGCAAACATTGAAGAGTAAGGGTTCAAGTATGGATCCTTGTGGCATCCCAGTTGTGTTGGTTTGATACTAGGATAGTTTATTTTTCCATTTGATGCACTATTGGTGGTTGTATAAGTAGCTTGCAAACCACTGGAAGGATGGTGGGGTGCAGTCTACAATGGGTAGCTGATGGAGACATTTGTTGTGGGACACTGTGTCAAATGCCTTTGATAAGTCTAGTAGTAAGATGGAGGTGATATTACCAGAGTCATTGGTGATGCTGTGTGATGGGCAAAAGCCATGCTGGGTAGGGGTAATTAGTTTGTTTTGGATGAAATGGTGAAGCAATTGCCTAAGTATGCATTTTTCCAGGAGTTTGGAAAGAGGAGAGAGGATGGAGACTGGTTGATAATTGGATAGTTTATTAGAGTTACCTCCTTTATTTAAAGGGGTGATGATATATTTTTTCCAGAGGTTAGGGACTCTTTGGAGTGATTTATAAGGATGCTGACAGGATATGCTATGGATTCTGCAGCTAGTTTTAATTATTTGAGTGGAGGTTGTCAGAGGAGAGAGAGGATGGTTTTAGTTTTTGTAGGTTTTGAATGAGAGATGTAGAGACAGGTGTAAGAGAAAAAGGAATAGAAGATGTAGCAATAGTTTGTTGAGGAGGTGAAGTTTTTTTTTTGTTTGCACGGAAGTCATGAGATAAGGGTGGAGGGGGATCAGAGATCTGGCTTGAGGTAGTGGTGGCAGTGGGATTCATTAACAGTTTGATTATGCTGTCTATAAAATGAGAGTAAAACATGTTGTCTATTTCTTAGTGAGTTTTGTCAGGGTGTGGTGATGGAGTTTGTTTAGAGCCTGTTGTAAGGAGGTTTGAGACGTATTTCCAAAATTTGTGGGGGTTGTTAGTGTGGTTTGCCAGTTGCTTGGAAAAGTTTTTTTTTTTGTCTAAGTAAACTAAATTTTTTGGAATTTGTCGATCTTTAGATTTAAAATAATTTCTTCCTAGCAGCCACAACAAGGATAATTTTTGTCAAGCTATTATTATACAGGTACACTGTAATCCTTAAGTCTTAAGGTGAAAACTAAGCACATCAGAAATCTATTTTACTGTTCTCTTCAATTTTATGCTTCAGATTAATTGCAGATTCTTAAGCAGTTCTAAAATTAATTGCAGATTATAACATAATTTCCTATGCTTAAATGACTCAAAATGAATTTTCTTCTCTCCTGTCTCACATTTTGTCTGCCTCTGCTGTTAATTGTAGCTATAAATAGACCACCTTTTGCAAATTAAAGTGTTGATGTGACAGAATTTATGGGCATTAATGAGCATATTATAAAGGACATAGAAATTTGCTCCCTAAGAATAAAGGGCAAAATTCAATAACATAGTATGCACTGTATAACATAGCTATAATACAGAGATGCCATAAAAGGGTGCTGTGTTATACAAAAAGAACAGTAAGGATGCTAAAATGCATGCTACATAAATAGTGTAATATGCATGTAAACATACAGAGGTAGGATATATATATATATATATATATATATATATATATATATATATATATATACATGCATAACTAACTATGTACAGTTCAAAGGTGATATATCATATAAGTCAAGTGTGGAACAATATGAAAAAAAAATAGTGAGCAATGTGCAACTACACTGCAATTAACGCAAAAACAGTATTATAATAAGGCAAAGATAGTTTAATTTCTATTATGTACTCCTGACACTGATAAGATCATAGCTTTGCTGAAGGCAGTGAGAGACGTACAGGATACCGCTGTTACACAATGCTTTAAAGTGAGTGAAGTATAGGACACTGCTGTTGCAAAATGCTTTAAGATGAAGAGGGTATAGGACACTGCTGTTCCACAATTTTTTAAGCAGACAACAATAACTGGACCAGTCATACAAGACCTGGAAAGAAATAGGGACATATGGAGGAATGATGCACTGCTCTTTTCAAAGAGAAGTGTAGTAGTCCTTACAGACCAGGGAATGTGTAGCAATATCACTAGTGTTAGCATTCACTTCTAAAAGATCTGCAGAGGATAGAAACTGAATCTCCAAAGTTCAGACTTTTAGATTCTGCACCAGTTCCTGAAAATCATGATGCTTGTCTTACAGCACATTAAGATTCCTATCCAATGAGCTTGACAGGGCATCAGTGATTAGAGGATTCTAAAAAGTTGCTGACACACAATTTGTATACCGTGCTTTGAATTAACGCATAATATCACTTGTGTTGAGCACAAATGATGCACACACTTTTGTTAGCTAACAAGAATACCACTGTCTCAGTATGTAGGCAGTCTGCAACTATACAGGAAGGATACGTGGTATAGCAGATATCAGAATATCCATGTGATAATTTCTCAGATTATTCAAGTGGATGTCACATTCTCCATATCTGGCTGGTTCACTTCTGTAGTTTGCTGTGAGAAACAGTGTTAATTGTAGTTATTTGTAGTGGGAATATTGTTGGAGGTGCATACTACTTGTTACAGCCTTGACTAAGTCTATCTGTTTGTTCTTTCACAACACAGGAGGAAGAGACAGACAGCTGTGCCTGTGTAGAGCAGTTATGCATGTATAGTCATCAAGAGTGTAATCCGTAGACAGCTCCATGGCATAGAGGGTTGGAATCTTTAGTATGAAATAGCTGGCCTGAATTCATTTAGAAGATGGAACGGTGGATGAGCTGGCTGCAGAAGAAGACTGATGAATGATGGCGCTGTTCACCCCACTGTGGAAGGGGAGGTTTTGGGGTACATACCTGGAAGAGTGGAGTCTGGAGTAAATCCCTGGTGTAATCTGGATATTACCAATGGTGCTTTGTCTTCCAAGGGGTAGGGAGGTGGAAGAGAAGCATATTAGATTAGTTGGAGACATGCCCCTTTGTACTACTAGTGAAGCTAATCCACTGGGATAATGTGGGCATGTCTTTTGATAACTAGAAAGGACAGAAATGAAAATTATTTGTTTCCTGACTCGGTACTTGCACTGCTCATATTATCTGATCCTTATCCCTGGATAAAATCAGCAGGACAGCAGGCTCTTTACCTTATGGGAAACAAATAGACTAATTTGATAGCTGAGACAGTGATACTTGATTGTCATGAAGTAACCAGGGAATCTGAAATAAAAGTGTGGTTTTGCACAACTCAGAAATATTTTTTTGCTATTACTGCACAGCATACAAAGGAAAGCCTTTATGATATCTGTGGCATGCTGTATCTTTCACATAAAGCTTTTGTATAGGCAAAAAACACTTTATCTTATACACTACAAATGCAGCATACTGAGCCATTGACCATAAACGTCCCACTGCCATCCTAATGGCAATCAGAGAGATATAGTCATAGAGGATGTTAACATAAATTACCCAGCACATCTGTGGAAGACTGTACACGCACAAAGATGCATATCCAGCATGGTAACATGGAGGAATATAGAGGCTGATGTAATACAGAGGTAAATGCATGGTAGAATGCTGAAGGTTTAGCAATAGAAACAGTGCCAATGGTACTTGTAGAAACAATGCCAATGATAGCATAAGGCTTAGCTATTATGTCCATGTAATTCTACCAGGACACATGCAACAATAAACAACTAACAACTGTCAACAATAACATGGTTCATAGGTTCATCAGATATTACTAGTATAACAACATAAGAACCCTTACAAGCCTAGTCAATATAACCTGACAATATATCTCTGTTAGGGGCAAGAGGATGTCATGTATTTGTCCCTATACATTGAGTATCTCAAAAATTGTCCCTGTCCATAATGGACATAGATACTACCACAGGTAAAAATTTGTGATCTGCCATCCATAGATTTGAATTGCGTTGGATGAGGGTAGGGAAGGGGTCTGCTTAATGTGAATATGATGCCTATTCTAAAGAAGGAACAATCTCTGAGACACGTATCTGTCTTTCCAGTATGTTTTGTTTGAGTCACTGACTAAGATGTGATCCCTAGATTGAGTGACCCTCAGTCTGACTGACTTGCAGATGTGTAGCAGTTACATCAGAGCTGGATTTGTGAGTTCCTTGTAGGTTAGGCATAGGTTACTCCATAATAATTGGTAGAAGACAGAGTAAAGTGATAGGGCTTTTAGTTTATCCACGTAGGAGATGTTTATTCCCTGTATTTTCTATCTGAAGAGCTTCTGAAGTTGCTTCAGTTGCTGTTAGTGCCTAGTCTAGTACATGCCAAATGGCAAGTTGTACTTGATTATTGGTCTAATGAGGGCTGAGTGCAGCAGGACTATAATTTCCATGGATTTGAATGCCATAACTTTACTTACAGGTTGTGTCACATAGAAGGACTTCCTCACCACAGTGAACACACGGTAGTCAAAGTTCAGGCTACTATCTATGTGTTTACCTGGATCTCTCACCTCTGAGTCTACTCATAGGAGTGTGTTGTTGATGTTATAATTTACAGGAGTATTCGACTTCCCAAAGGGTATGATAATGTATTTTTTGTATTTAGTTTTAGGCCATGGTTTTGGCACCGGTTATTTATCTGATCTAGACCCTCCTGAAGGATATCTACATCACTGAGGGATTCAGTGATTGCCCCCAGTTTACAGTCTTGAGCAAACTTTGTCATCCAGAGGTCTTCCACATTAGTCTTGAAATCAGATAAGTATATTCCAAACAGGGGGAATCCCAACACTAGGCCCTGTGGCTAACCACTAATAACTGGCGTCTTGCTGGATCTGGATTCACCCACTTTAACCATGTGCATCCTGTCCATGAACCAAATAGCTTTCCATCTAGTGAATTAGGAATTTATGCCCAGTTTTGTGAGTTTACAGAGTGGTTAAGGAAACAGCCAGTTGTAGATGTTAGACATGAGGCATTCTACAAATGCATCAACATCTGAAGACGTGACATTTGTCAGTGTAGCAGAAATAGATTCACATGGTGTCACACTAATGGCTTGGCTGATGCGCCATTCTCCCACGTAGAGTAAAACAGAACCATGTCTATCATGTTTCGTGCCAGCTATACTATGCATGTTAGGTATAGTCAGTGCAGGTCGATATGCCTATTGTCATACAGGTGATACACTCTACAGTGGTCCAGTACACAGCAAGGCAGGATACTCTACTGCAGGTCCTAAAGCAGATTACTCAGACATGTGGACAAGAAAGGGACAGCAGGCACCACTGTGTCTCCCTTTTCATTTAATACACATACTGTAACTATAATAACATGGACTTATCAGTGCAGATACATTGTTGCAGCCATCTTGATTGGTATCTTTTTGACAGTTGTAATCTCTGCTTCTGTGACATGGAGGGCTCTACTGAATACTCACTCCATGGTCTGGAATGTGACCTGTCCACAGCCTGTGTCTTTAATTATACTGACCTTCTGTACAAGAAAGAGGCACAAAATGTCATCACTAGCAAGTGAGGGACATGCACAGAACTATGTATTATGTTGTGGACAGTGTGTGTGCTGGACATGGACACTGAGAATGTTATAAAGAATTATAATTTCTGACTTACTACCATCTCTACTGGACAGCATGTTTTCATTTTCTGTATTTTCACATGGTTGTTGCAAGTTGTGCCCTCACAGCAAACATTTTTCTCAGTAGATCTAAAGAACTACTCATCCCCTGATATCCTAGTTTAACCAGCCATGTGCCCCTTCCAAACTAATCAGCCTTTTTCCATAACCACTCCATTTCAGTCCGGGAATATTATCTCCATTAGATTTTATGTTCTCTGCTGGCAGGACTCTGACCCACTAGACCTGTAACTGCCCATTGTCCCACATTAGCTGGTCCAGTTCATCTTCTTTCATGACTTTCTTCATTTGCTACTGATATTGGAGCAGGTTTCACTCTTGTGACAATGCCAGGTACCATGATAGATATGGAGAGGTAAAATCGAAAGCACGACTGGATGCAATGACCTGCTAATATTTATTGCTATGCACATTTTTATGCTTGCACTTTCATCTTTCTTGTAAATACTAGAGTTTTATCATGTTATGACTTTTTATTTATAGCTTTTCATTCTTCTGCGTTTGGAGTGCATCGTTAATTGTAATCATTTGCAGTACTGTTAGTACATTTGCATGGCCTGCCACAGTGAAAGACACCATTGTGTCTCTACCATGTTGGTTACTACAGTTGTGAAAGTTGAGAATATATGCAGTATTTCAGGTATTGTTTCTTACTGAATAGAGTATTTGTGGTTGCAAAATATTAAAACTCTGTCACACATCTGGCAATTCATTAACTTCATGTGTTCTTTTCATTTGGGTCACATTGAGATCTACCATGATTAGTGTTTCAGTATTCTAGATGTGTCTGCATCTGTTTGCACAGATGTTGCTGCCCTTTGCAGATTTTGTTCAGCATGACAAGTATTGACTGTGCTCTAGCCTTCATAGGCAATGTCCGCTGTCACTTTGTTTAGCCATGTTGTGGTCAACTTCTTTCTGCATTTTTTTAGGTTGCCTATCTTGTAATATAATGGTTTTGCCCACATTATCATTTGACCCCAACGTTTGTGTCTCACTGAGGAGTAATATATACTATTTGTATTCTGAGCTATTCAGCTGTGAGTCTAGCTAAAAACAACATAGAGATTTGTGCACACATTTGCCTGCTGTGACGTGGACCTTTTCTGCCATGTTAAACATGCTATGCTTATGGCCATCTTGGGCTTTCAGAGTATAACAGAATCAGGAACATACCAAATGTACTGAATTGGGCACCATGTGTTGCCTCCAGACACTATATGTGATGAGCAGTGTGCACTGCTGACTTCGCTTTGCACAATTCCCAGCCATAGACCAATTCTCCAACATTAATACATGTCGCACAACATAGCAATAGTTATGAATCCTGATAACAATACATTGCAAGTAAAATGACAAAACACAACAATGGAATCAAAACTTGTGATAATCCTATTTACTGTGAGAAATGTCATTGGTTTGTTCAACACAATTCCTTTACACAATTCCCCAACCATAGACCAATTCTCCAACATTAATACATGTCGCACAACATAGCAATAGTTATGAATCCAGATAACAATACATTGCAAGTAAAATGACAAAACACAACAATGGAATCAAAACTTGTGATAATCCTATTAACTGTAAGAAATGCCATTGGTTTGTTCAACACTTAAAAAAATGTGTTTCATAAATGAAAATCTGAATGATAGAAAACTAAGCACACAATGAAAACTTGAAGCATTCTAGCTATATTCAGGCAGGATCTGTTATTGAACATTGTTATATTACGAAAATATTGTTGACAAGAGTCTATACTTTCAAAAAAGGCAATCCATTGATTTGTACTGTGGCCAAGAAAACTGAGGTTATGCAAGTTTGTTAATTATAGCTTATGGCATCATATAGAAGCAAGTGGGAAATAAGGTTTGGAACTGACCAATTTGTCCAGGGACATCTTCAAGGGGGGGTTAGATAAATAGAGTAGCAAGAATTGGGAGGATAGGGGGAGGATAGGGTTAAACAGGAATGTATGAGGTTTGGGAGGAAGTGAGGTAGGGGTAGGTTGGGGCTTAAAGGATGCTGGGCAAGTGTAACTGGAGTAGGAGTCACATTTTGTTGTGAACTTGCTACAGAGCAGGATTACATCTGAGATGACCTGTAGGAGCTTTGGTAACCAGGTAGGATTTGGGGTTAATAGTGATATGAAGAATTTTGGCAGGTTTGAGGTGAGTACAGTAGTCATATATAAAAATAAATGTGGGTGAGAATTGGTACTTTGAGGTATTAAGCTTACTACAGTTAATTGACAAGGGAGTGTATTGGTGTAGCTACATGAAGTAAAGGCTAGAAATAAGGTAAACATGAATACGGTGGGAGGTGAGCTTCACGGAGATTACAGTGGGATCTGTAGGTGGTTAAATAGGTACTTAGTACTTTAAATATTTCCCTTCCCTGTCTTTGTCTCCGTCAAAAAAAAAAAAAATACAATCCTGTTTCTTCAATATTGGGAGCTACAGACAGGATATTAATGGACATACCTTGCTACGGTTTTGTTGGTTCATGATTTTGCAGGCTTTTCCTAGTGCTTTGATTGCTTTCCTTGGTGGTTCTCTGTTTCGCGGGATTTTCTCATGTCTGCCTTGATGGTAACTTTTACAGTGGGCCTCGTTGGCAGTAGGGTGAGTCCTTTAAGTAAAGTCGGCAAAATAGATTAATTTTAGTAGGCAAAATGCTTAATTACAGTTGAGGTTGAAAGCAGTGTTTGATTTTTCTGCTTTCTTTTGCTGTTTTCAGATAGCTTGTGTAAGTTGGTTAATTGGTTATTATTGAGGGTGGGAAGGTAGTAACGATGATGGTTAAATATTTGTACGAATGGTGTCATGGTTTCGAACGACAGAGTGCTTGCTTTCCAGTGACAGCTTCTGCTGAAGTTTTACAGAGTTTTTCATTTCTGGTCTGAGTGGAGTGCCTTTTGTGGCGATTTCTCTTAAGTAATGTCAATGGTGAGGATAGTTAGGTTCGTCCTGCTGGTTCTGTGGTATAGTCATTTTCAGCTTTAATTTTGCTCCGGTTCATATGGAGGCTTGGTTTGACAATAGGAAAGTATTTGGGTCAGAGTGTTGCCCAGAAAAAAGAGTTCTTGGCCGCTGTGACACTATCACACTGGCAAAAAAGAATTGCTGATGAATATTGTGAATTGCTGTCTTGCCTGACTGGAATTGGTGACACTGAAAGTGATTTGAGTCACTGTCGTTAACATGTTACCTCTAGCAGGACTGAGAGGGTTCTTGGTATGTATGGGGAAAGGGTGAAAAGGTGTTGTTAGCCAGGAGGATGGCCATCTTAGGGGAGCCCCATTCATCTCAGCAGCTCATTTTATTTTACATTTGTTGGTGGGGAAGTGCGACTGGACACAAGCCTTTTTTTCTGCAGACACTCAGGGAGAAAAGCTCCAAATAACTAAAAGTAGAAGCATTTATATAACAGGTAAAATAATTACTCACACAAAAGTTAAAACATTCACAAAATAAAGGAACAAATACACTTTATACAAGCAGAAATTAAAAGTAACATACTGCATATATAAGGTAAGTTCCCTGCAGCTTACATGCTCACTAGCTGGAGTTTGTTAAGGATGGCTGATTGTTGTTATGGATGCACAGTTTGCAGTGGGTATTTCTGGACATGCATATGTTAGGCTGAAGGGAGATTTTGTGTCATATTGTTTCGCGGGCTTTCCTTCCTGTGGTTTTTTTTTTTTTTTCATTAGGGTTACTGAGTCGCAATACAGCTTACGTAGCTATTATACAAGATTGTGTTCGTTTGGTGGTGATTTTCCCTTCAGTTAGTTGATGGGGGGTATAGTGCCTTGCAGCTTTCTGTGACTGGATTTATTTGGACATTTTAAAACAAACAGTGTTCATCTACAATAACCCACTCCATATTGGTGGATGACCTACAGTGGCAATTGATATTTACTAAGCAGATTTTATTGTCACTGAAGTTTTAAAGCAACGTATTTTTTTTTCTTCATTGCAAATTAATTATTATTTGTTCTAACAACACTTGTGGGTATTCTTCTGTTCCTAAGAAAAGCCTTTATGTTCGGCAGTATCTTTTCACATGCTTAGTAGAAATGTATAGAGGCTTCTGTCTGACATGAAAGAGATGGTTAGGAAGTTTCGCAGGCAGTGAGGCACCTGCAATTAACAGTCCTTCACTACACATGCGCTGTGTGGTATTAACCATTATGGGGGATGGGGGGAATATTACTGGAGTGAGAACATTTGGACCATGTAAAGTTCTTCGCTATCTCGGTCCTAAGATGGGTGTTGGCAGGTCTCTGTTGAGTTGTACAGAATATACATTTTCCGTATACGCGAGCTTGTAGGAACAATGCAGATGGGCTCTTTTGTAATTTATGACATAGCTTTGAGGAACTGAGAAATAAAACTGGGGTGAGACCAACAAACTTGGGGGAAGTTATTATGCAATAAAGGTGGGAAAACATTCATTTGTAGGAGTAGAGCTGGATATTACATGTGGTAGTGATGGATTATGGACCGGAAGGTTAAAAGTTATACTAGGCATGTTTGTCATGGACCACTGGGGAAAAAATAAACTACAGCAGAGGTCACTAATGTTGGAGGTATCACAGAGTTAGAAATTGTTGAGGCTGGAGGTGGCAGAAGTCAGGGTACCGGAAGGGATTCGGATACATGCTTGGGTTGCATCAAGCTAATGGTTCTGATTTTGTCAGATGTTTTCTGTGTCCTTTCAACCTTATGTGATCATTTGAGGAAAAATGCATCCGGAGATGCCTCATAATTCAAAACCTCTTATTCTGTCTTTCTAAGTTAGCAGTAAGGTAAGATCTGTGTTAAAAGGCCCTTGTTATCATTGGCCATCTGTAATTTTCCTGCTGCTTATTGTACCGGTAAGGGGGGTGCTGTGCCTGTCAAGGTTGGGAATGGCACTGCTGCATTTTCTCTGTCCATATGCTTCAGTGGAGCATTTTACTGTGATAGTGCTTGACGGACATTAGGGAATTTTCATACATGGGCATTAAGTGTGCTGATTTAAGGGGTGGGGAAGGTTATCTATTAAAGTGTGGCAGTTGCTATATGGGATCCTCATCACAGTTTGGGCATTAATGGTACTTTATGGAAATAGTTTCTATGGGTTGTTATTGCTATAAAATGTCATTTGGATGTAGAAATTACACACTTAATTGGTCATTGTGGGCTGATATTTGCCTTTGAGTTTCACCAGACATGATTTTAATTTCACAGCTGTCTTTTCTTTTACAGATTGATGCACATATGTTGTTGCTACATTGGGTGTTCCAGCAGATGGAGTGCTATGAAGCTATATGGTGTCATAGTGGCGTGCATCAGCTGCTGGTCGAAGGAAGTGGTCTTATTGGTTGATGGATGTGGCTGCAAAGGGGGGGTTTTGACTGTAGGGGTATGCATAGAGTGAGGTCTCACATGGTGATACAAGTTTATCTGCTCATTTCAATAAGTAGATGGTATGTTAACAAGTTTGGTACTCCTTAAGGCATTTCAAGGATGGAGAAGCTGGGTAGTGTAAGGCCAAGGGAGGATAAGGTATGTTGAGGGCAAGTTATAGCAGGGTTTGATATTTGCTTAGGGGTAGTTTTGAGTTCTTACTGATGGGAGGAGCGGCACCAATTTCAGGAGCAGAGATAGTACAACATTAATGGCTCTAAGGTTTTGATGAACTAGCCAGTTTCAGGTAAGTAAGATTCCTTAATCCAGAGTGCATTGCATGCTGCTCTTATTTAAGAGGGATATGGGTGATTGTTTCTTGTGTCCAAATGGGATATAGGTAGAGCCATGGGTAGGATTTACAGCTCAGGTTTGGTAATAGGCTATAATAGCACGTCTATGGATATTTTTTCTTTGCCTTAATTATGGTTAACAATGTTGTTGGGAACTACTTGGTTGGGAAAAGAGTGATATATTTATTTATAGAATGAGCCTTTTCCTGCAATCATTTTTTTTTCACATGGGTATCAGTTGTATCATGAATCTGTGAGGTGTGGAGGATATCTTATGGGTAGTTTTGTTAACACATCTTAAGTTTCACTGGTGTTTTGTATGTGGTGGTAAATGCATTTTAAGCAGTTGATGAAGGAGATATGCCAGTGGTGGTGCATATTGTCATTAAGAAGTTGTGATTATGTGTGAATTAAGTATTTACAGTTTTTTCTTTTACAGATCCCTCGGAGATGGGCTGACTGGGCATTTCTTGGTAGGTTGAAGGCAGGTGGCTTTGACAGGTGAGAGAGGGGGTCGAGGATGATTTCAGTTGATGGAGTGGTGTGAAAATAGGTCATGGTCTTTCAGCAAGGCAGCCACATATGGAATTGTTTGTTATATTGTCTTCCCAATAGTTACAATGTAATGGTTTGTTTTGCTTGTTTTGGGTGGGAACATCAGGAGTGAATTTACACTGTACTATTGGTAGCTGAGTTTTTTCTTGGATTGGCTTGGGTAGGATTGTAGCCTTCAGGGGTAGGGGATTAGTGGGTTGCATTGAGTAAGTGAGTTCAGGTGGTGAGCTAGATGGGGTGTCCTTGTATGGGAAGGGTGGCTTTGATTTACCGTACTTGAAGGAATGAAAGGGTATGGTTTATTTTCTAAATTCTGGATGGAGTTGGCATGTCACTAATCTTGTTTTGACCAGGTGGCATAGGGCATTTTTAAGTTTGGTATATTGCTGGTGGCATTCATGGGTACTGATAGAGCTGAGGGGTCAGATTGCTAAAGCTGTCATGGGGGTTTAGGTGCCTTACTGTTTATAATGGGTAGTCAGTGTTGGCCAGGTGACTGTTAAATGGTATTTGAAAGTTTTTGAGTTGTTTCTACATGTCATTGGGCAATTAAAAGGCGTTGCTATGAGAAGAGTGGTATGCAATTGCTTTTATTTAGTTTCAGTGGTTGGGGGTTGAGTATTCCTGGTCCAGTGGCAGGTCATGCCCTGGTAATCATTAGGTAATTGGCAGGAACTGGTAATGTCCTGGTAATTAATGTACATTGAATGATGCTTGGCCTTATGCACTAATGGTGGCTAGATGATGGAAGTTTGGTGGAGAGAGGGGGAATGGCCTGGTCAGGGTGGTGGGCAGAGAAGAGGGGCAGGCTTGCCCTCTTCTTTTCCCCATCTGGTGTTGGATGGTCAATTCAAGGAAAGTGACCATTTACGCTGCTTGAAAAGTACATAAGTTAGTGGAGGAAGCTGCTTATTTGGTTGATAGTATAATGCAATAAATAGTAACGGATGTGAGTGGAGGAAGCTGCTTATTTGGTTGATAGTATAATGCAATAAATAGTAACGGAAGTGAGCAGGTACGCTGCTTGATAAGTACATAAGTAAGTGGAGGAAGCTGCTTACTTGGTTGATGGTATAATGTAATAAATGGTAACGGAAGTGAGCGGGTGCGCTGTTTCATAAGTAAGTGAGTGGAGGTATGGACGCTGCTTACTGATCAGGATGAGCAGGTTTACGCTGTCCTGTCCTATGATAATGTTACGTGGATGTTATTTCACCTGTATCATGTTTGGTTGAAATGAATAAATATTGGTTAACATTTATGTTTATGGAAATTTAATAAAGGTCATCAAATGTCATTTGGTGTGATGTGTTTCTTGACCGGGACAAATGAGGTTTGGAACAGACCAATTTGTCCAGGAACATCTTCAAGGGGGGGTTGGGGGGGTAGATAAATAGATTAGTAGGAATTGGGAGGATAGTGGGGAGGATAGGGTTAAATAGGAATGGATGAGGTTTGGGAGGAAGTGAGGTAGGGGTAGGGAGGGGCTTAAAGGATGTTAGGCAAGTGTAACTGGAGTAGTTTTTGCATGAACTCGCTACCCTCCCTCCCTCCCCCTTCTTATTTAGTGGGGATGTGGTTATGTTTACTTTGGACAGGGCAGAGAAAAGGGGCAGGCTTGCCCTCTTCTATTCCCCCTCTGGTGCTGGATGCTCAATTCAATAAGTTAGAAAAGGAAAGTGAGTGGTTACTCTGCTTGATAAATACATAAGTAAGTGGAGGAAACTTATTTGGTTGATGGTATAATGCAATAAATGGTAACGGAAGTGAGCGGGTACGCTGCTTCATAAGTAAGTGAGTGGAGGTATGGACGCTGCTTACTGATCAGGATGAGCAGGTTTACGCTGTCTTGTCCTATGATAATGTTACATGAATATTAGTTAACATTTATGTTTATGGAAATTTAATAAAGGTCGTCAAATGTCATTCGGTATGATGTGTTTCTTGAAGGGGACCGGGACAAATGTAAGTGCTTGCTGTAAATGTGAGACATTAAATGGCATTCCATGCCAGAGGAGGAGAAATTATGGACTGATCAGAATTCCTACACTATATACAGTATGACTGTATCACCCAAAATGAAGTTGACCTAATGTTTGTAAGGGCATTGTGCTGAACAATAAAAATTAAAATAAAAAGTAATGTGGTCCATGATTTCATGAAATAAGCATTTCCTTTCAGTTTATGTATATGTTAAGTAGGAAAGAAAAATGGCTTATTATGTAGGCCAAACATAGTTTTCAGCCTTTACAGTACATCCCTGTATATGTTTTATGTGGAGTGATGGCAAAATAGACATGCACGACACAACAACATAGGAGTGTTAAATCTAATGCCTTCAGCATATTGTGTACTTACTGAGGACAGATATGAACCATGTCTTTACCTTGAGTATTAGTAAATGTTACAACTGCAGAACAGATGAATTTTGATTAAAAGGAAAGATTCAGCACAACCAATGCTTTTAAAAAGCATGAAAAATGTAAGTGCATTAATCATATGTGACATTTCAAATTCCTCAGTTTTGCAAAAAGAAAGAAAAAAAAATACATGATTCAAAGCATCAAATGCATAAAGTTATATTCTTCAGGGAAGGTCAGACATGAAAAATCATAATAAGCCAAATGATATTTAGATGTGTGAACATAAGTGAAAAATCTATTTTATTATTTCCCACTTTTAAATATTTAATTGTGACAGAATGACCATATTACCTCGATGTCAGTTTTTTTACAGATATGTATGCTATGAAACAAGATTGAAAAAAAAGCATAGAGCATGTTCAGTGCAGCCAGGTAAATACTTGTGAACTAGTAAATAGGTCATGAAACTGATGCATTATTTGTTTCTATCTTCTAGAAGACAAATAACTTCAGAGAGACAAGGGGCCACAGTCTTCATGTCGGTTGACAACTGACTTTCTAAAATCAAGTCAGAATGTCTTTCTCCCTTAAAATGAATAGCATTTTATTCTGCTCCTTTCCATTTGTCACTGTGAATGCTGAGATAAAATACTTTATATACGGTGCTTAAAAATTTAACTAAGGCAGTGTGAAGTATGCCCTCTGTATTCATCTCTGCCAGACTTGCATGGCTAGAGAAATACAGATCTATATGGCTTTTAATGTCATTACTCTGTCACCTTTTGCCAGCTCTTATTTCAGTTCTCTTATTAAACAAAACTTGCACGCTGCAGGCATTGCACATTACTGGCACACTTACATTTGTTACCAGAGTTGAAGCCTCACAGACACTTCTCTTTTTAGGAAGCTTATTCATCCATGCATGAATGACAAATAAAAAGTGAATATTCAAAATGAATTTTTGAAAGTCTTTTAATCAGAACTGGAGTATGGCAAAAAGTCTCTTGTATATGTATGTCTGTTTTATTAAATTTTAAAACTCTGAACTTGAAACTGCCATCTTATTTGAATTTCAAATAACATTTATAAACAGGTGAAAAACATCTGTTGTGTAAAAGAAGGTTGAAGGAAAACCTAATGAAGAGCCCCTGTTGGCAGCAAAGGTCATTCGCTGGGGTGGCCATGAATTTATTAGGTATACACACTTGCCTCATTTACAAATGCAGATGGTTCCATCCTCAACAATGTCACTCAAATTACCTGAAGCAGAGTTGCTGTCATTGTTGCTTTATTAAAGGTCATCTAAAACTAAATCAATATTCCAGTCTATAACCATCTGCTTTTCAGAATGGACACTCTATCTCTTCTAAAGTATGACACAGAGCTGAAATGAAAGAGCCCAAAGGTTTAAAACAGTAAGTTGCAGTGAAGATTAATCTTTTAGTTCTGTGCATGAATCCGTCATTCTCCACATATATCCGAAGAATTTAACATATTTAACTGGACAAGTGTTCCCATGTTGTATTAGATTTACATATTTTGTCAAAAATAATCTGTCAGCAGGTAATTAAAATTTTGCAAGTAATAAAGTTGAGATCCACAGAAAAAATTATTTTGCAGTCTTATTGGTCAGAATGTTTCATTTAGCCTTACTACATGCCAATGTTAAGGCTGTTTAACATATATGTGCCTTTAAAGAAAATATGTTTATCGTAGAACCTCACTCCTGCCCTGCAGGTTAATAAAGCAGAAATCCATAGCTATCCTACACATTTTACTGGTAAATGTGTCCTACTGGAATTAAACATCATCTGTAAATGCATTTTTATGGAAAACTGAGGTTCTGCAAGTTGAACTTTGTTGTTATAATATATTAATTCTAGTCATGACTTCTTTTATTCATTTTATAAGATGGAAAAGTATTTATAAATATTAACAACCGTTTATTGAGCATATATATTCTTATAAAAAATTAAACAGCATCAGTGTTTGACATGTGCTGCAAGATGTGACAAGCATTTCAATATCTAAGTAATAATTCAACGATATGAGGGATCTGTAACTTGTAAGGTAACTCTACCAGCATTTTTTTCTATATGCAAGACAAAGTAAAAGCATCGTTAGATGATTCTGTATTTCTTAAGTTCTTTGCTGTACTTATTGACAAATCCGCACTCTCTTAACATTTCATTTCTTCACAAAAGCACCACATACACCTGCACTGAGCAAAATGCGTATGGCTTGTGCTGCTCTAATGGCCGTTTCACCATTTGGTAGCTGGTGTGGCTCTTATTCTAATCAAAGGTACAACATCATATTATCAAAAAAGGATTGCGATTTCATTTAAAGCTCCTGATCACCCAGTTCTGATGATGTTTCTCTAAAAGGAATAACGCATGACCAGATTATAATAAGAAAATGGCAATTACCAGGCATATGTTGCAACACTAGCCTCAGAGTATGACACTTGCGTTGCTATGGTGACCAGAACTTTAGTACTACTGAACATTTAGTTTTATGTGTACAAACATTGCAGTGTCAGCTGGAATGCATATGCATCCAGAAACTCAGAAAAAACATTAAATACTCCAATTGATTGAGTTGATTCGTGAAAGTTATACAATTTGTCAATTAGTGTAACAGAAGTTTTTAGGGTTTACAATGAGTGTTGAGAAGCTTTCTTTACCATTTTATGACCAGGTTATACAAGCCTTTAAAAATCTAATGATTTGCATCCTGTTTTGAGATATATCCAATGAAATTAAACAGATTATGTCTGGGTTCATCTTTGGGCAGCACCCTGAAGTATGCTTTGTCCATGTATTACGGAGTAATTTCCAAATACATTAAGTGAGTAACTTACTTAATGTACAGCATTTTAGGGCAGAAAATACATATATATTTTTTCAAACACCGTTATTGAATTATCACTTGTGACATAGGCAAATTTACATTCATACAAAACTAATCACATTATAATTAACATAAAAAATTTACTTCACATCTATTGCTATATGTTATATAATCTCAGCAACATTACATAAATTATTCAATTTCTGTCTTTTTTGAGCTTGAGAGGAACAAGCACATCATATTTGGCCTGATTTATAGCTTGAATGGACTTGAAGTTTTCTGGGTCAGCAAATAGTGGACAGGAAGGGCATAGAGCATCAGATGGTCATAACAGAAAGCTGTTCATCTGCTTGTCATTCATATCTGAGCTCCATGCCAGATTTGAGGAAACTGGTATGATACAGTACCAGTGACGGACACTGATCATTAAACTGCCACAACAGTTCATTTGTCACTAATACCTTGGACTCCAGTTAGATCAGCAAATGGGAATTCAATTTCTTCTAAGGTTGCTACAGGGTAAGACACCACCTCTCAGAAGGCCATAACAAACAGATCATTAGGTCACAATCACAACCAAATGTCAACTCAAGATCTGAAGAATGTATGCATGGACTTTGAAGGTCATTACAAGGAAAGACATAGGTTCCCAAATGGTCAGAAATACTCTCCTACTATATCCGATGAGAGGAGTAATTGCATGTATTCACCAGGGAGGTTACAACAGGGAAGGATATGACTTCCCAGAAGGTCCATCAGCCTGCATTCAGTTTACCTGGCACCCATTTCTTGGACCTGTATTAGTCCTTTTTTCCAGAGTATATTTCATCTCTCCTATCTTTATACCATTGAGTTAAACATAAACTCTGGAGCTAACTCTTTAAAAGAACACCTCCATTACTGCTTACTTAATTTCGCCCACTGCAGGCATCATGCACTCCATCATTAGCTAGCTCTCTTGACACCACACATACCTCACTCATTCTAACAGTAACTTACAAAGACATGGCAGCTACTCATGTTGTACTGGAGAGGACAGACAACATTAGTCTTTATTGCATATCAAAAAACCTTATACATCATCACAATAATGTCCTCACCCTGTCCACCTTACTCATTTGTGCAAACCATAACCATAACACTAGCATTACCCCTGCCCCTAACCGTAACCATAACACTAGCATTAACCCTTCCCCTAACTGTAACCATAACCATAATGCTACCATTACCGCTGCCTCTAACCCTCACCCTGCACATTATGTTAATAAAATTCATTATCCTGACAGTATCACTACCAAGATAGCACTTGATATCAATGTTTTAATTGGGGGGAAGTGTACGATATTTTCTGATTCATTCTTATGAGTCATTCAGATTTACGTGATTGTGCATTTTTGTCTACCATTAGTGATTTTCTCTTTTGAGTTTTGTACCTTTCATGATGTAATCAAGCACACACACACATATATATATATATATATATATATATATATATATATATATATATATATATTTATTTTTTTTCCAGTGTATAGGGATTTGGTCAGAGGTCATTGGTAAAGGGGCAAGCCCTCCAGCCAATAAAAAATGTTTTTGAGTTTTGAAAAAGTGACAGCATGCCTTCACATCACTGTGGTTTACATGATCTGGGTTTGAATAATCTAGCGTAAATTTATGGAGGCATAATTATTCATTGTGAACCTTAATTATAAAACAATAGGAGAAAAATAATTATCTTATTATCTTTCAATAATTACTATATAAATTTAATCTTTGTTTTTTTATTTTAATCTAATAAGTCTACTTCTCAGTTAGTTTTATTGGTTTCTTTCTTGACTGCCTCATTAGCCTCATAATACTTCCATTGTATATCATGCAATTTCTTCTTCTTTGCATGTATCACTAATGGGGACTTTATCAGCAAGCAGCTTCTTCCCTTATTGTCAAGCATGAAAAGTGGTTTGCACAGTCTGCACCAGAGAAGCCTCATATAGTCCCTGAGAATATGCTGACCCCCTCACACCCAGGTAGGGGTGAGAAGGATGTACTTGTCACTCTTCTCCCTTACTCCCTCCCTGCCTGAATCCTTCAGTGCCACAAATGCTAATTAAGCCCTAGTCACCTGTTTTGTAACAGGGCCCTATAATTCTGCTCCAGGGAGCCAACCTTCATGCCTATATTTAATTCAAATAGATCCATCAGATTACCATCACAAAGGAAATAGGTACCCCTCAGTTTTCCATGGAGACCCTGCATATCACACAAAAATGTCTTCTCCAAACCATTTATCCATTTATATATAATTATTCAGGAAACTCATTCATACCATATAATTTATACTCATTTAACTCATGTTGACAAGTCAAATGACTTTCACATTTAATAAAGTGCCCGTAAGACTGAGTATGAATGCCCCCACCAACTACATGCTTAAGTATCCGCATTTCAGTAATATTTAAATTTAGGTTTAAGGTTTCTACACAAATTCTCTGGTACTTGAACAACATAAATTAGCTTTGTTAAGCAACATTCTCCACAGTTATTCTTTTGATTAAAGAAACATAGCATGACATATGTTTCTGTTTCAACCAGCTTGCTTTGTTGTGACCTGCATGGCTTTCAGTATCTGCATCATGCATGTTTTAAAAGTCAACAAATACTCAATTTTGAAATAATCTCTTAATTTTTTTTTTTGTTTATTTAGAACAGAAAGCTTTAATAATTCATCATTTACTGGTATCTCTTTCTCTTTGGGTGCGTTTGTTGCAGTCTGTCCTCATCCCTCCAGGCCTTTGTAGCCATATTCACAAATAGCCTCATGTGAGTCTGAAAATAATGCATCATGAAAATCCATTCTGAGCTATGCTGGGTAAAGCACTTGAACTATATCTTTCATCATACTTGTATGGATGCCGAATACCACGAAGATACCAAAATCAGATCTTTGGCATTGTAGCCATTATCAAAATACACTTGTGTAGCATCAACTTTATTAGGTTTCCCCTCATAGGTTCATAGGTTTCATAGGTTGGTACTAGGCTATCAGCCCTAGGGCCTCTACAAGCCTAGCCATAACAATTCCCTGGCTATTTCTTCCCACACTATTTACTTCCCTGGACCCCTGTCTAGCAGGGTGACTGAAGTGATCCCCGGGGTGAATTTCCTTTCTCCCATCCAATCATCAAGGTTCCTTTTGAAGAGGGCCAAAGAGGCACTCTGCTTGACCTGTATGGGCAGTCTATTCCAGACTCTGGGGAGTCTCTGGGTCAGGAACCTATCATAGGGCATCTGCTTTGAACCATCCAAACAAAACTTAGCTGTGCACTTCCATACAAACATTTGAATGTCTCAAATGTATTCTAAAAAAATCAAGATAACTGCCCATCTACATCTTACCTTCTAGAATGGTACATCACAAGCAGAAACCTACACTCACAAATCATGTCCCTAAATTAAAGACTGCTTTTGTTCTGATTATATAGCATAGATATTGAATTTATTCTCAAGTTCTTATTGAAACACCTTCCACCTCCAGTACAGGTAAAACCTTCGCGAGTCTGTAGCTCAACAATGTGTGACTTTGTCCTTGCCCCTCATTATCTCAGTCACAATACATGTGAGCTCCTCCATAAAAGTAAAATTTATACTCTGCAAAGAGGTGTGTAAATCTTTAAGTTGTGTATAATAGGGAGCACATGCCTATAAATAGATTTCCTTAATACTGATCCTCCAAAAGGTTTCTAAAGCTTTGCCCTATCCATAATGTGAGAAAGGCATGCACACTATCCCTATTGTGTCAGTGCTGTATTACTAGTGGAACAGGTAGCACACTTACATTTGGTGCAAAAGGCTGTGTGCTCTATTGCTACACTAGAAGGATGGTTTGCTGGCACTACAGTGCAATATAAGGAACATACTTCACTCTTGAGTGTGCCATACTTCAGATAAGACATTAAAACCAAGACCCCATCCGCTATTTGTGTGGATGTAAAAGATCCCTTGACACCTATTAAAAAGAGTAGGAGAAGTTCCCCAATCCCCTGGCCAAATTGCCCTAGTAGTGTAAGTGCCACCTGAGGTCTCCCCCTAAAAGAGGCGACTAACTTAGTGAGATTAATCTCGTCAACAAAGGGAATATATATATATATATATATATATATATATATATATACTTTCAACATATGTCCCTATTACAGTAGAGAAACAGATAACAGCTATAAGCAGATTATAGCAACAACCTGCTCATCAGTCCACAGGACAGCAAAGGCTAGTACTTACAGCAGCTTCTGAATGAAGAAAATCCTACAGAAGTCGTCCTGCCTCAGACACAGTCTGTGATGAAAGAAGAGGAGAAGCCCACCATAGAAGAAATGAAAACCGCACTAAGGAAAATGAAGTCAGGGAAAACAACTGTATCAGATGAGGTCTCAGCAGATATAATAAACGTACTGTGTGAGATAGGGGTGAAATTGCTCCTGAGGGTACTCAAGGTAGTGGACAGAAAGAAGTATCCCAGATGACTGAAGACTAAGCATACTAGTGCCATTGTTTAAGGACAAAGGAGACATTCCCTACTGTGGGCAGTATAGAGATATCAAACTCCTATCACACTGCAGGAAAATTCTGGAAAGGGTGATTGATAAAAGAATAAGCAAAGCTACAGGACGTAAGGTAGGAGGTGAGCAGTTTGGATTCACATCCGGATGCATCACAACTGACCCAACGTTTGCAGTGAAACAGATGATGCAGATACTTGAGAAGACACTAGAGATGAGGAAAGAGTCCAACTGAGCATTCTTAGATTTTGAAAAAAAAAACATATGACAAGATCCCAAGAAAGTTGATTTGGGCAGCTCTGCTGTGGTTTGAAGTCTGACTGAAAATTAGTGGACTTAGTGCAGGCTATGTACAAGGTTCAAATGGCTAAAGTACGGATAGTGTTTGGGCTCACAGAAGGCTTCTCAGTTGGAGTTGGTATGAATCAGTGTTCAGCTTTGACCCCTTTGCTGTTCATACTGGTTAAGAACTACATTAGCAAACAGGTCACAGGGGACAGATCAACAAAGTTGCTGCATGCAGATGAGTACAGATTCTGAGCAAGAACTTGAGCAAAGGATCTGGGAATGGAATACAAAACTGAAGACACATAAGATGAAACTGAATATAGATAAGACAGCTGTAATGGCAGCAAATGGGGGAAATCAGAAAAAGCTGAGAATCAAGACAGAAGGGTAATAGTTGAGTAGGTTAACAGCTTCAAGTATCTGAGAGGGGTGTTTGTGGAGAAGGGAAGTCTGAGTGAGGAGGGCAAAGCTAGAATCAGAGAGGCTGCAGCCAACTGGCACAGAGTGCCAGGTGTAGTTGATGACAGAAGAATGCCAAAGAGGCTGAAAAGTAAGGTGTACAAAGCAGGGGTGTGATCAGTGCTACTGTATGGTAGAGAACCAGCAAATGCAGAGCAGCTGATAAAACTACAGGTTTCAAGCAAGGCTCACAGGAATAATAAATAATCCCTAGGAAAACTGAGAAATCCTTTATTCTGTTGAACAGGTAAGCACGTTCGCGATTCAAATCCGCTTCATCAGACCATATTAAAATCAAAAGTAATCTGACAAATATTTAAAACACAGAACAGCCAATCAAAACAACTGAAAAAGGGAGGGAAAACTTATGTAATAGATATGTAAAACCTGGCTGTTCAAAAAAGCAATCTTCAAAAATGTTCAAAAAAGTAATCTATCAGCAACAATAGTGCAACATATAAATGCAGAGCATATTCATATACATATATATATATATATATATATATATATATATATATATATATATATATATATACATATATATAAAGAACCAGTGTTGTAGATACATTCTATGCAAACCTATATGCGAATACTTATAAAAAAAATATCTAAAATAAACAGTATAGTATATAAAAATATATAAAATCCATATTGTGCATATAAGCATAATTCTGCATAAACATATATCTATATACATAAAAAATAAATATACATATATATAAAAATACATATAAAAATGTGGTATTGGCTAGATATACTAAGCCCATTTTCTGTTCTTATATATGTGTAATGTATATACAAAAGTGAAGGTCAATGTTTAAGCGCTCTAGCTTTCAGAAGAGGTTTCAAAGAAACCTTGCTATTTAGTCCGGGGGGTCTATCAGCCTAAAATTGTAATATCCATTTCTGTTCCTTGGATTCGGTTTTATTTTTAAGGTCAACACCCCTAACAATGGGTCGTATGAATTCTAAGGCTAGGAACTTAAACTTATGTAAAGAACCTTCATTTTTGACATGCATAGCCAATGCATTCATCTCTTTAGCATTTCTAATATCCCTCAAGTGCTCTAACATTCTCCCTTTAAATGCCCTGTTGGTTTTATCTATACAAAAAGAAAAACATAAAATACAATAACAAAAATATACCAAATGTTTGGTAGAACAATTTGCATAGAAGTCAGTATCAATCTTAAAATTAAGACTTGGATGGAGAAAGTGACCACCTATATGTAGGTGAGCACAAGTGATGCACTTTCTACAGGCATAAGTGCCTTTTCTGTCAGATGAAACAAAGTTTGAAGAATTCAAGGGTCTATAACAAAGTTGTTGCTTAAGGGTTCTATTATTTCTAAAAGTAAAATCTGGTCTCTCACCAATAAACCCATGGAGTTCAGGTATAGTTAATAAAATGTCCCAATTAGTAGTGATGGTTTGACATACAAAATCAATATTACTAGCAAAAGTTAAAGGCATACAAATCTTCTTCTTCTTATTTATAGCTACTACATTAGCATCAGAGATGTTATCAGGCTCTAATAAAGTAGAGGAGGGTGTATTATTACCATAACAGGGTTTACATCGCTTGTTCCTTTCTGTAGAGGTGGCTGTATTATTACCATAACAGGGTTTACATCGCTTGTTCCTTTCTGTAGAGGTGGGTGTATTATTACCATAACAGGGTTTACATCTCTTGTTCCTTTCTGTAGAGGTGGGTGTATTATTACCATAACAGGGTTACATCGCTTGTTCCTTTCTGTAGAGGTGGGTGTATTATTACCATAACAGGGTTTACATCTCTTGTTCCTTTCTGTAGAGGTTGGTGTATTATTACCATAACAGGGTTTACATCTCTTGTTCCTTTCTGTAGAGGTGGGTGTATTATTACCATAACAGGGTTTACATCTCTTGTTCCTTTCTGTAGAGGTGGGTGTATTATTACCATAACAGGGTTTACATCGCTTGTTCCTTTCTGTAGAGGTTGGTGTATTATTACCATAACAGGGTTTACATCGCTTGTTCCTTTCTGTAGAGGTGGGTGTATTATTACCATAACAGGGTTTACATCTCTTGTTCCTTTCTGTAGAGGTGGGTGTATTATTACCATAATAGGGTTTACATCTCTTGTTCCTTTCTGTAGAGGTGGGTGTATTATTACCATAACAGGGTTTACATCGCTTGCTCCTTTCTGTAGAGGTGGGTGTATTATTACCATAACAGGGTTTACATCTCTTGTTCCTTTCTGTAGAGGTGGGTGTATTATTACCATAACAGGGTTTACATCTCTTGTTCCTTTCTGTAGAGGTGGGTGTATTATTACCATAACAGGGTTTACATCTCTTGTTCCTTTCTGTAGAAGTGGGTGTATTATTACCATAACAGGGTTTACATCTCTTGTTCCTTTCTGTAGAGGTGGGTGTATTATTACCATAACAGGGTTTACATCGCTTGTTCCTTTCTGTAGAGGTGGGTGTATTATTACCATAACAGGGTTTACATCTCTTGTTCCCTTCTGTAGAGGTTGGTGTATTATTACCATAACAGGGTTTACATCTCTTGTTCCTTTCTGTAGAGGTGGGTGTATTATTACCATAACAGGGTTTACATCTCTTGTTCCTTTCTGTAGAGGTGGGTGTATTATTGCCATAACAGGGTTTACATCTCTTGTTCCTTTCTTTAGAGGGGGGTGTATTATTACCATAACAGGGTTTACATCTCTTGTTCCTTTCTGTAGAGGTGGGTGTATTATTACCATAACAGGGTTTACATCGCTTGTTCTTTTCTGTAGAGATGGGTGTATTATTACCATAACAGGGTTTACATCGCTTGTTCCTTTCTGTAGAGGTGGGTGTATTATTACCATAACAGGGTTTACATCGCTTGTTCCTTTCTGTAGAGGTGGGTGTATTATTACCATAACAGGGTTTACATCTCTTGTTCCTTTCTGTAGAGGTGGGTGTATTATTACCATAACAGGTTTACATCTATTGTTCCTTTCTGTAGAGGTGGGTGTATTATTACCATAACAGGGTTTACATCTCTTGTTCCTTTCTGTAGAGGGGGGTGTATTATTACCATAACAGGGTTTACATCTCTTGTTCCTTTCTGTAGATGTGGGTGTATTATTACCATAACAGGGTTACATCTCTTGTTCCTTTCTGTAGAGGGGGTGTATTATTACCATAACAGGGTCTACATCTCTTGTTCCTTTCTGTAGAGGGGGGTGTATTATTACCATAACAGGGTCTACATCTCTTGTTCCTTTCTGTAGAGGGGGGTGTATTATTACCATAACAGGGTTTACATCTCTTGTTCCTTTCTGTAGAGGTGGGTGTATTATTACCATAACAGGGTTTACATCTCTTGTTCCTTTCTGTAGAGGTGGGTGTATTATTACCATAACAGGGTTTACATCTCTTGTTCCTTTCTGTAGAGGTGGGTGTATTATTACCATAACAGGGTTTACATCTCGTGTTCCTTTCTGTAGAGGTGGGTGTATTATTACCATAACAGGGTTTACATCTCTTGTTCCTTTCTGTAGAGGTGGGTGTATTATTACCATAACAGGGTTACATCTCTTGTTCCTTTCTGTAGAGGTTGGTGTATTATTACCATAACAGGGTTTACATCTCTTGTTCCTTTCTGTAGAGGTGGGTGTATTATTACCATAACAGGGTTTACATCTCTTGTTCCTTTCTGTAGAGGTGGGTGTATTATTACCATAACAGGGTTTACATCTCTTGTTCCTTTCTGTAGAGGTGGGTGTATTATTACCATAATAGGGTTTACATCCCCTTGTTCCTTTCTGTAGAGGTGGGTGTATTATTACCATAACAGGGTTTACATCTCTTGTTCCTTTCTGTAGAGGTGGGTGTATTATTACCATAACAGGGTTTACATCGCTTGTTCCTTTCTGTAGAGGTTGGTGTATTATTACCATAACAGGGTTTACATCTCTTGTTCCTTTTTGTAGAGGTGGGTGTATTATTACCATAACAGGATTACATCTCTTGTTCCTTTCTGTAGAGGGGGGTGTATTATTACCATAACAGGGTTTACATCTCTTGTTCCTTTCTGTAGAGGGGGGTGTATTATTACCATAACAGGGTTACATCTCTTGTTCCTTTCTGTAGAGGTGGGTGTATTATTACCATAACAGGGTTTACATCTCTTGTTCCTTTCTGTAGAGGTGGGTGTATTATTACCATAACAGGGTTACATCTCTTGTTTCTTTCTGTAGAGGGGGGTGTATTATTACCATAACAGGGTTTACATCTCTTGTTCTTTTCTTTCCATGCTTCAGATATCTGTTTATCAATAACCTTACTCTTGTAACCCCTAATCATAAATTCTTCTTTTAATAAAGATAAAGCTGAAACTAACTTAGTATCATCATTGTGTAACCGCATAGTGTGCAAAATTTGCCTTCAAAGTACATTAGACTTAACGTGATTTGGATGCATGCTACTGTTATGTAGAATACTATTACGTTTGACACTCTTCCTATAGACGCTAGTCGAAACTGAATCTAACATATCTTTACTAATCTGCACATCTAAAAAAAATCAATATCTGTAGTTGAATATTTGAAGGTAAACTGAAGAAAATTGTTAATACTATTCAAATAGTCTGAAAATTCAATGAGGAGATCCTCAGTACCACGCCAGAGAAGAAAAATATCGTCTACGAAATGAGTGTACCAACTAATGTGACTACTATACTTAGCATTAGAAAGGACATAGTCTCCCATTTTACTAAAGTTAGGTTGGCGTAGCTGTTAGCACATGCTGTGTCCATTGCTCCGCCCACCTTCTGTAAATATAGCTCGTCATTAAAGATGAAAACATTATTTTCTAATATAATCTCTAGTAAGGCACATAGAAAATTAATCTTGTTAATAGTAAAACCATGCAGGGTCAGTATCTGTCTAATGTTATCAATACCCCAATTATTGGGGATAACAGTAAATAATGAAGCTATATCTAAAGTAACAAAAATGCAAGGACCTGAAATAACATTAAAATAGTTACTCAGTTGTGAAAGAAAATCCTTTGTATCTCTCAAGTTAGTATCACATTTGTTCAATACAATGTGCAAATTCTTTTCTACAAAAATTGATAAAGGTTCAGTTAACCAGCCTCTACTAGATACTATAGGTCTCATTGGAGGTTGTTGTAAACTCTTATGTATTTTTGGGAGACCATATAGTACAGGGACAGTAGGATTCTCAACTTTAAAATAGTTAAACAAAGATTCAGAAATCAAATCAGTTATAAGGAGATAAATATTAAAAAATCAACTTTGTCAAAAACACATTTAAGTATTCCTGTTGTTAAAGAGGTATAGGTATGTGTGTCCTGTAACAAAACCATCATGCCTAATATATAGGTGTGTTTGTCTATTACTACAATACCTCCACCTTTATCAGCTGGTCTTATCTCATTACTTCTCATGTTTTTTAACTCAATAAGGGCTTGTTTCTCAGCAAAGGTTAAATTATGGAAACAGTCAAGCTGTTTCTCTGAAAATCGCTGTCTCAGCTGTCTTTCACAAACATCAATAAAAAGCTCTACAGTGGCATTAGGTGGAGGTACAAAAGTGATTGGTTTCTTAAAAACATTACATGGTCACTATCTGTATTAAAAATAGTTCTAGGAGTAAGAGTCCTACCAAACAGTTTCAAATCCTGTAAAACGTCAGTTAATTCTGCTTTTTGGGCTGGAACAAATGTTAGTCCTTTGTTCAAAACTGATAACTGTGCATTAGTTAATGAGACAGATGAAATGTTAATGACTAAACCTGTTTCAGCCTTTTGCCTGTCCGAGTTTGGTCTTCCTCGCTCTGTAGCCGCAGAATCCTTGGATTTGTGTATCAGCTCCTGGACCTGCCCTGTGTAGGTAGCAGGGTTCTTTGATAAAAAAACTGTTTCAGTTGTCTGACTGGCCGGTGGATCTCTGCCAACCGTTAGCGTGCTCAGTTTTCCTAAGGATTATTTATTATTCCAGTGAGCCTTGCTTGAAACCTTAGTTTTTGTGACTATATTTTCATTTTTTGCTTTGTGGTTTCTTCATCAACAACGAGGTATATATATTCTTCCTATATTGATAAAACTTCAGGTGCCTTAGATGGATGCTAGGATGCAATCTGTGGGACAGACGAAGTAATGATTACATCAGATCAAAAGTCCAAGTAGCTCCAATTGCAGAGGAGGTTGAGAAGAACATATTATGGTGGTTCAGGCACATGTGCAAGAAAACATAAGATAATCTGGTGAAGAAGATTTGGGAAAGACACGATGAAGCAATAGGAAACAAGGGCGTCCAGCAAAGTCATCAATGGCTTGTGTGAAGGAAGACCTGCAACAGTCAGGCATGAGTGTCAGAGAAGGTAGCAGAGTGGTAATGAATCAAGAGAGATGGCAACAGTTGACACAACACTCTGACCCCATTGGGGAAAATGAGGTTAATGAGGATGAAACAGATTAAATTTTTGTAAACATATCCTATTGCCTGAAATTATATAATTTGATTGCACATATAGCAAAGTACAAACTATTCTATAGTTTATACTAAGCAATTAAAGTTATCTGTTGGGCAGTAATATATACTGAAACAACTGCAAATTGTACATTTTGAACTTTGTAAATTCATAACTAAAAATCATTCTATATGTCTGACTACACCACCTACAACACAAGTACTGTATGTCTGAAAAATCTACATTTTTTATATTGCAACTTTAATTGTTTATCAGATTTTTGTATTCACTCTTTTCCATGGACATCCGCAGAAATAGACAATGCAACGACAGATTATCATGATAAACAAAACTAAAATCGAGCAAAATATAAAGAAATACATAATTAGCATTCTTCCTGTTTCTCCTGTTTTTTTTTTTGTTTTTTGTTTTTTTTAAATTCGACAGGTATCAAACACTTTCTATATTATATAAGAACAAAATAATAAATCACTGGCTCTGAAATTTATTTATTTATTTATTTAAATTTGTTGACCGGGAGTGTCCGACTGGACGTAGGTCCATTTTCAGCGGAGGCCTGGGGAGAAAAGCTCCACAGTTAAAATAAACAGACAGTAGTTACATTGGATTACATAGCGATTAACAATTTACATAGCAATTACTTACAACATATTTACAGATGAAGAACATAGTACATCGGTAGACAACTAGAATCTTTATCTGTGAAGTGCATACCAGACATTAACAAATGTTACAAGAAGAAGAAGTGAGAAGAAGAAATGAGAAGAGAATACAACTTCTTGTCGCTTCATCATCACAAGACATTTCACAAAGTACTGTTTATTTTAGTATTACAAATTCTAAAGAGATACATCCTGTCACAACTACTTCAGCATCTAAGAAAATAGTGTCATCTCAAATTCAGGTTATTGTCGATCCTTTGACAGCAGTTTTCATTGGTGCTGTATGACCAATGTGAAAAGAGTAATTGAGTTTCACTGACAGTGACATTTTGTTTTTTTTCCACTGCTGTGTGGCCTTGGAGTGCGGTTGGTGTAGGGGGAGATTGCCACCTTGCAGAAATACTTACCTTCAAAGTTCATTAAAAGTCACTTTGGCCTTTTTATGTAATTTAATAAAAGTGAGGCAATAGATGAAATGTTTCCCTCATATTCAAAGCATGATTTCTGCCTTATCCATGGTACAGCTATTGCGCTGTTGGACATTATACAGCACTTTTATGGTCTTTGAGTTTTCAGCTAAATTGTTGAATCAGTTTTTCCCACCATATCTGAGGCATTTGTTACAGCAGACCATGCAGTTCTTGTCATGAAAGTAGCTATGGGCCTATTGCCCATGTCACTAAATGGTTTCAGTGTCAACAACAGTCAAATGGCTTTCTGCCACAATTGGAATTTCTCGAGCTCAATGATAGGGATGTATTTTGTGTGGTATTTTTGTGAGTAACATGGTCTCTGTCATTGTGAAGAAGTCACTAGCAAACAAAGGGAAAGAAAGTAAGAAAGAATGAAAGAAAGAAAAAAAACAGAATGATGTCAATGGTTCTGCAATCTTTATTTTTTTTACTTATAATAAAATCTCCATAATCATCATGTTCAAAAGATGATGGTCAGCTTTGTTTCACTGCAGTTATAGCTTAGAGCTATGGGACTGCATTTTAACAACATTCAGATCAAAACTATAGCTCTCCTAAAACAATCACTCAAATAAATATCATTGTTATATGACTATTAGATCCAAGGATAATTTCAGTATCTTCGCCTCAACCAAACACTGTACAAAATGAGGAAGTAATTGTAACAAAACTGCTTGAGATCATCATTGATTGGTTATGTATATGTAATGCTGAATCCAAACCAAAACAGTGACTAGGTTAGCTGTAAAGAAGGACGTCATTTATCTTCCAGCATTCCAGATTAATTACTGCTAGTATAGTTTTTTTTCCATCGCATCTATAGTGTGCACATCTAACTAATTTCCTCCATTCCCTTCTCTGTAAGGTTGCATTTACTTACAATAGGATACGTAGATATCATGCAAAACACCTGTGATGAATATACTTTTGTTTAGGCAGTCACTACTCCAGATGGCCGTAGTTTAAGCAAACTTCAGTGATAGTTCCTATCCTGTGAATATCGGCAAACTTGGGAGCAAGCTACTCCACTCTATAATATACATTCATGAAACGTAGTGCTCTAGAGAGAAGAGGAATGAAGGTCAGCAGGACTAAGACAGAATATATGTGTGTGAATGAGAGGGAGGATAGAGGAATGGTGAGGATGCAGGGAGTAGAGGTGGCGAAGGTGGATGAGTTTAAGTACTTGGGATCAACAGTTCAGAGTAATGGTGAGTGTGGAAGAGAGGTGAAGGCAGTATGGAGTGGGTGGCAAAGAGTGTCAGGAGTGATTTTTGACAGACGAGTACCAGTAAGAGTGAAAGGAAAGGTCTACAAGAGGGTAGTGAGACCAGCTATGTTATATGGGTTGGAGACAGTGACATTGATAAAAAGGCAGAAGTCAGAGCTTGATGTGGCAGAGCTGAAGATGTTAAAATTTGCACTGGGTGTGACGAGGATGGACAGGATTAGGAATAAGTATATTAGAGGGTCAGCCCAGGTTGGAAGGTTTGGAGACAAAGCCAGAGAGGCAAGATTACACTGGTTTGGATATGTGCTGAGGAGGGATGCAGAGTATACTGGGAAAAAGATGCTAAGGATGAAGCTGCCATGTAACAGGAAAAGAGGGAGGCCTAAGATAAGGTTTATGGATGTGGTGAGAGAGGACATGCAGGTGGTTGGTGTGACAGAGCAAGATGCAGAGGACAGGAAGAAATGGAAACAGTTGATCTGCTGTGGCGACCCCTAACGGGAGCAGCCAAAAGAAGAAGAAGAAGAAACGTAGGTCTTTATGATATCTTTGAGGGGGGGGGCATATGTAGGCACAATGGAATGCAGTTCAAAATAGCTACTTACCTTTTATTAGCTATGCACTAAATTATAGATTGCCACAAAACTTTTGTTTTAGTCATGCATATTAACTATTGGTCCTTATTAAATAATATTTTTTAGACTTTTCAAGATTCTTCAATCTTATATACAGCCTTTGTTTTTATAGGTCTGTGTGTTATTTCTACAGCATGTGTATTACTGATACATACCACAAAATATAGTTTCAGTCTCTGGAAACTAATGAAGTTAACATGTACTTTTTCTTATCACTTTGATTTCTAACAATTGTTACATTGCATATATTTTTGTATTAGATATGAATACTCTGAATCGTACTGAATGCTAGCTACTATTGTCTCAAATTTGTTTTTGATGCATTTTGACATTACATAGTTTTTCTCCCAAGAAAGGCATAGACAATAATGATATCCCACTTTGCCAGTTTCCATCAAGAAATCGAAATTTAATAAAATAAATTGAGCAAATTATCCACAATGTAACATTTTTTCAAGAAGCTGATGAAGAGCATAGTTTTGATTTGAAGTAGCATGCAGAAGTAGTGTTGCATACATTGTTAAGATTTAATAACAAATTCACCACATAGCAAAGTGTGGCTATGCTAATGGCTACTATTGGATTAGCAAGAACTTTGTCAATTATGTTTGAAAATACAGTCTGTCTCCTTTGACTCACTCATTTTATTAGCTACAGGAAGTACAGTACTTTAGTTTTGCCTGCATAAATTTGTGTCCCCTGCTAATCACTGCAGTTTCTAGAATAAATGTATCCACCACTTAGTCCCTTTCAAATGCTGTTTGCAGATTCATCACTTTTTCCCCATGAAATGAACACCACTACAGAGCCATTGAAACAACTTGCTGACTTTCCACTTCCCTCTCAACTATTTAAACTTATCAAGAATGACACCTTCCCTCCAACAGTGTCCAGACTATTCAGAGATGCATCAACATGCAACCTTAGATATCCTAACCACTCATGTCCCTCCTCCAAACCCCCCAAACTAGGCTTCAGCACACAGACCATGCTTTTTCAGTCTTTGGTCCTAAAATGTGGGACTGTCTCCTTTCTCTTCCTAAAGATCATTTGTCTTACCCCATGTGCATTCACAAATAAAAACACAACTGCTATGTCTGTGGTCATATAACCTAACCTGTCCATCTCCTCCTTCCATCCACATAGCTTGCTCTGTCTCTGTTTTTCATCATGGCTTTGGGTGCTGACTTGTATAAACATCAGCTAAACTATTGGCTAGGCTTATAAGGCCCTCTAGACCAATAGCCTAGTAACCTCCTATGATCCTATGATGCTTTTAACATGCCAACTCTGATTTCTACTCTGTACTGTGTTCTTTTTCAGTCACTCTGTTTATAATTTCATCTATCTGTTAACTTTATTCCCTCACACCAACTATGATATTCACTTTGTATATAATATATGTACATATTCCATTTTGCCATGCACTATTTATATAATATTACTTTTCCCTGGGCTAAGACTGAAATGGATCCAGTGGTCTCACTGTTCTACCCTTGCTAACAAATTCAAGACAAAAGAAATAAAAATAAATTTAACTTGCTGCCAGATTTTTCTATAGCATATATTCCATTTGTGTACACATGACTATGACAACTTAATCTGGTAAGAATAATGCAGTGTACTGATCTGTCAAGGTATATTTCAACTATATGAAGCTTAGTACATACTGACATTTGACCTTGGGGAGTAAGCATGCTATGAAACTTCATACCTTAAATTGTTGCATGGTTTTGTTTGTTCTTTTTTTATTTCATCATTGACAGTATTATTATTCCAAGTTTTAAGGAGATGACTACAGCATAAATATTAAGATACTGAGCTCTCAGTACTTACCTGATTGTCTGTCACATATATATTGAGTAATGTCTATGGAAAAATTATTTTATTTTCTGTGCTTACATATGCTTTATTTTTCTATACTTACATATACTTACTTATATCCTCTGAAAAATAAAAGCATTGCAAAAGACAACTTAGAAGAGAAACTGAAAACAAAATACACACACACACACACACACACACACACACACACACACACACACACACACACACACACACAATTTTATAAGGTAAGATAAAACAGCAATATTTCCAGTGGGGACACTACTGCTTTCACTTCAAACTGCATGTTACATTCACAGAAAAAGTCTTCTTTTATTTGTCCTTTCTACTTTTATCTGAGTTGTGTAGTTTTTTTAAATCATTTTAATTAAAATAAACTAAAATCACAATACATCACTATAATATACATCTTCTGATGAAGTAAGATAATGAAGCATGTGACGGGCGGCAATATACAATTATCTTAGAGAAGACAACTGCATATCCTACTCTGCCTTACTGACTCATTTGGATGCCATATAGAATCAGATAATATGTCTAAAATGTCACATTCACATTCACGTTTTCTTGCAGTGATGAAAACTACTGTGTCCTATATTTATTAGAAAGCTGGCCAGTGGTTCGATCACCAGTGCAATGCAATTAGCTGGCAATCCATTTAATACAGTCAAACAGTGGAATATATGAAGGCAAACAAGTCTTACATCACCAGGATCACACAAATGTAAAGAAATGCATGAGGATCATATATATCTTTTTCAAATTAGACCAGGATTTGTTTCAAATAACAACATTACTATGCAAATTATTTTATTTAAGAATAGCTGCCCTTGAGAAGTATAATTTAAAGCAAAAACTCAGAATCAGTATAACTGAATGATTTCAACTCCTCAAAGACAATACAATCATTTTTACTACAGTGTTTTGTCCACATTGTTTGTCAAATACAATATAATGTTTATGACAGTAGTAACTAATGTTGTGAAGTACTATATTTCCCTTTTACTGGGAATGGTAGAAAGTCTGGATTTTCTTTTTTTTTTCACAAAACAAAAAGGGGTAGTACAAAGTGCCTTGAGATTTTTTTAAATGTTTTCTTAAACTTTCTGTCAGCAGATTTGTTCATCAAAAATAACTTTCAAGTTCACAGAAAAACCTAAAAATGATATATTATTTGAAATATCTACAACTCTATAGTTGCAATAAAAGTACTGCGAAAAAACAGTAAACTAATATTTAAATAAGTTGTTTGTTTCTCAGCATTATCAACTGTTATACAATGAGCAGCTGTTTATTTTTGTGAATATCAATTTTCCTAATTTTTAGTGTCTGAAGACTTTGTAAGATTTATATTTAAGATAACTTTAAAATCTATTGTTTAAAAGCCATGCTCCAAGCACACTTGAAATGTGCGTACATGATCACTTGAAATACAACTTTAAAGCAACGATAACAGGCTTAAAATGTCCATGTTGCATACAATTACCATAATATTCTGAGGAGTAGGTTTGAATACATCCAACAGATGTTCTTCATTTTAATAATGTATAGCCCCAAACAAGCCCTGCTGAAAACATGGCTTAAACTGTAAGCGTATTATGAGATAAAATATAGCATCACCAGTGTAATGATACCCTTACCTTCCAGGAGCAGTCTAGCTGTGAGATTATAAAGCTTGCCCTAACAGCTGGTTGCTTCCTTTCTACAGCATGAGATGATATATTCAGATTCAATTCTTCTTTCCATATATTAATATTTAATATATAGTGAAATATGTGAAATGATTGACATGCTAATTTAAATGTCACTTCTGACATTTGCAATATACAGTTACAACTTTACTATCACCCTTCCTTGCCCACCCCTCACATCTTTTCGCCACTGCAAAGAGAATTTTAAACAAGACCGAAGGTTAGCATTTACCAGCCTGATGCATTGCAAATAAGACAACTGCAGGCAGACACTGAATTAATATGATGGGGTTCTTTTTCTAACAAGGCTGTCAGCTGATTTAGTGACAGGGGAATTTACATTTTGAAATGCTTTTTCTGCTAACTTTTCTTTTCAGAATATTTTAGTAGCTAGACAGCATCACTGCAAACTTTTGTTTTGTTTTGGCATTCTGTCAGCTGTTAAGACTTGCAAAGAAAGCATACATTTTTGAACATGATTGTCAAGCTACCTAATTCACCTTTTCCTCTAACTGTCATCTGTCTTTAGGCAGCTGACAAAGATGTGTTTATTAACCAGGTATCAAAACTTAAATATGGCTTGCAGATATAAAAACTAGTAACTGTGAAAATTTGTACAATATTTGAATAGCAAAACAAATATGATTTTTTTAGGATCAAAGAAGCAACAGGGTAATATTTTGTATAATCGCATCCCTTATCTTTTCAGTAAGTCAGATTATAATTTCTGTGATCTCCTTCAAGATTCTTTATATTATTCTGGATCTGAAATGTAGAACCTCTAGAATGAGCTTAGGTCATTGCTGCACATGTTTCTAATCTTATTTGATGACTGGATTTTTTAGTGAACAAAAAGTTTAAAGGACAACTGGTGGCAGGGCAAACTATTACTGGTTTGCAACACTATCATCCATAAATTTATCAATTATGTGAACCATTTCAATATATTTTAAGATGACTCGAAGCATTTAGTAATGATAAATATAATACTGCCATATCATTTTTGAGAAATGAGGAAACATAAAAATTAAAATTTAAGCTGGTATGCCTTTACTAACTTTACAGATCTCATTTCAAAGGTGCAACTACAAGAAAAAAAGAGGTGTTCCTTACGTTTTTGAGAACATGAGAAGATGGTAGAATGGGCAACAGATTAATCTAATAGTTTAAATTCCAGACTTAAAAAAGAAAGAAAACTATAACATTTTATGAATGAAAGAGAGAGAGAAATTCTTAAAGTGAGAAATCACAGTGAGAGGAAATATCATGGCATTTGATTAATATAATTTTAAAATGAACTGACAAAAGGGAGGTTAGACAATAAAATCCTTTTTGTAGCTGGTAGAAACAACTAAATATGCCTGAAAACAATTAATTAAAGTTGTTAATGAAGGAACCCATAAAGCAACCTCATCTGTATCTTGATCATATGGGAATCGAACACTGCTCATAAAATCCATTACAAACCTTTTTAATGGAGGGTTAAGGTGCTGCTAATTTCTAGAATCAGTATTAAATAACAACACAGAGAAAGTCTTGTAACTGGAATTGTAGAATTTAGACTGGTTATTATATTTAGTTATGAGTGAGGCTTCTGTAATGCAGATAACTAGGTAGTGAAAAAATAAAGAGGAACTGGCAATGATTAGCAGAAAACTTTAGCATATACATATGTAAAAGAAAACAAAGTAGAACATGATATCCTGACTTCAGTGATGAAGAACATGTAATACAGACTTCTAGGAACTTCAGCAAATTCCCAAAGTTAATACACGGGAACACGGTAGAAAAATGAGAGCTGATGACTATGACAAGTGTCCTGCATAGTTAGGCATTTTTTTTAATTTCCCAAAGCTCTCCTTCTGCTGACTTGCAAACCTGGTGCAGCTTCCAAGTGTCCAGTAGCATTAAGCCTAAGTGAGTGAATGTCTTTGCACACCTGCAGTGGCTACCTTGAGTGCTAGAGGGCTCTGATAAAGGCAAATCTCTGAGTCTCTGCTCATTGAGGACTGCATTTCTGGATCATCTTATTGACTATAACATTGGGGTGGGACTTACAGACTCTATCTCACCAGTATGTGCATTGGTCTTTTCCTCAATATCATGGTCTACTACTCAAATTCTTAATAAATGAAGAGGAGTTGATTTGTTTGTTAATTAAACCCACTGGTGTCTCAGAGTTATAAGTATTCCATTGCATATCCTTGAAATAAATCAGAACCATCTTTGGGTCATATAAATAGGTTAATAGGTGTACACTAGGCTAATGACCACATCATCATCATCTTCTTTCGGCTGTTCCCGTTAGGGGTCGCCACAGCGGATCATCTGTTTCCATTTCTTCCTGTCCTCTGCATCATGCTCTTTCACACCAACTGCCTACATGTCCTCTCTCACCACATCCATAAACCTTATCTTAGGCCTTCCTCTTTTCCTCTTACCTGGCAGCTCCATCCTTAGCATCCTTTTCCCAATATACCCAGCATCCCTCCTTAGCACATGTCCAAACCAACGCAATCTCGCCTCTCTTGCTTTGTCTCCAAACTGTCCAACCTGAGCTGACCCTGTAATATACTGATTCCTAATCCTGTCCATCCTAGTCACACCCAGTGAAAGTCTTAACATCTTTAACTCTGCCACATCCGGCTCTGACTCCTGCCTTTTCGTCAATGCTACCATCTACAACCCATATAACATAGCTGGTCTTACTACCCTCTTGTAGACCTTCCCTTTCACTCTTACTGGTACCCGTCTGTCACAAATCACTCCTGACACTCTTCTCCACCCATTCTACCCTGCCTGTACTCTCTTCTTTACCTCTCTTCCACATTCACCATTACTCTGAACTGTTGATCCCAAGTACTTAAATTCATCCCACATTTATCAACTCTACTCCCTGCATCCTCACCATTCCTCTACCCTCCCTCTCATTTACACACATATATTCTGTTTTATCCCTGCTGACCTTCATTCCTCTCCTCTCTAAAGCATATCTCCACCTCTCCAGGGTCTCCTCAACCTGGTCCCTACTCTCACTACATATCACAATGTCATCTGCAAACATCATAGTCCATGGGGCCTCCTGTCTAATCTCATCTGTCAACCTGTCCATCACCACTGCAAATAAGAAAGGGCTCAGAGCTGATCCTTGATGTAATCCCACCTCCACCTTAAACGTATCTGTCACTCCCACCGCAGTCCTCACCAATGTCACACTACCCTTGTACATGTCCTGTACTACTCTTACATACTTCTCTGCCACTCCCGAATTCCTCATACAATACCACGACTCCTCTCTAGGCGCCCTGTCATATGCTTTCTCCAAGTCCACAAAGACACAATGCAACTCCTTCTGACCTTCTCTGTATTTCTCCAACAACACTCTCAGAGCAAATATTGCATCTGTAGTGCTCTTTCCTGGCATGAAACCATACTGTTGATCACTAATCATTACCTCCCTTCTTAACCTAGCTTCCACTACTCTTTCCCATAACTTCAAGCTGTGACTGATCAATTTTATCCCTCTGTAGATACTGCAGCTCTGCACATCACCCTTATTCTTAAAGATAGATACCAAAACACTTTTTCTCCACTCCTCAGGCATCCCCTGACTTTCCAAAATTTCATTAAACAATCTGGTTAAAAATTCCACTGCCATTTCTCCTATGCACCTCCATGCTTCCACTGGTATGTCATCTGGGCCAGCCGCCTTTCCATTTTTCAACCTCTTCATAGCTGTCCTTACTTCCTCCTTGCTAATCTGCTTCACTTCCTGATTCACTATCCCCACATCATCCAACCTTCTCTCTCTCTTATTCTCTTCATTCATCAGCCCTTCAAAGTATTCTTTCCATCTACTCAACACACTCTCCTCACTTGTGAGTACGTTTCCCTCACTGTCCTTTATCACCCTTACCTGCTGCACATCTTTTCCAGCTCTGTCCTTCTGTCTAGCCAATCGATACAGGTCCTTTTCTCCCTCTTTAGTGTCCAGTCTCTCATACAGCTCTCTATATGCCTTATCCTTAGCCTTCGTCACCTCTCTCTTTGCCATGCACCTCATCTCCTTATACGCATGTCTACTTTCTTCATCACTTCTTTGCCAGCCTCTTCCTCTGTATACTCTCCTGTACTTCCTCATTCCACCAACATGTCTAGGCTAATGACCACAAGGGCCCTTAAAAACCCAGATGTCCAATGCAAATGAGGGTTATAGATTTTATTTATATATGATATATAGAGGGTGATTTACTGACTGCCTTTGTCCATCAGAGATTTAGGAACCAGAGGGTCTATATTAGAACATCGAAGTTTCAAAAATTCAAATGTTCTAATATCGAACCCTATTCAGCGAAAGCTGAAAATATCGAAGCAACAGAAAACCAAATTTTTTCCTAGGGAAAGAATTTGGTTGTCTGTTTCTGTTGCTTCAGTATTTTCAGCACTGTGGTGGAAAGCTACCGGTCAGGTTCAGGTAAGTGTGCAATTGAGTGCGGGTTAGGTTAGTTAGGGTTAGGGTGCAGATTAGGTATGTGTGCGATTGTGTGGACATGAGGGTTAGGGCGGGTTAGGTGAGTTAGGGTTAGGGCGTGGGTTAGGTATGTGTGCGATTGTGTGGACGTGAGGATTAGGGCGGGTTGGGTGAGTTAGGGTTAGGGCACGGGTCATGTAAGGGTGTGATTGTGTGGACATGAGGGTTAGGGCGGGGTAGGTGAGTTAGGGTTAGGGTGCGGGTGAGGTGAGTGTGTGATAGTGACGGACCTTAGGGTTAGGGTTTGAGTTAAGGTAAGTGGATAGTTAGTAGTGTGTGTATAGTTTAGTGTAGGGTTAGGTGTAATATTTTAGGTGTATGTGTGTGGATTGCTGTTTGTTTGATGTGCTTGGGTTATGTGTATGTGTTTTGGAACAGCGAATATTTTCCCTAGGAAAAAATTCACTGTTCTGTATGTTCGATGTTTTCAGCTTCCGCTGAATAGGGTTTGATATTAGAACATTCGAAGTTTTGAAACTTCGATGTTCTAATACAGACCCAGATTCAGACCAAGGGTAAATTTCTGATTACCGATCCACTGGTGCAAGTTGTGCTTAAATAGCAATAGGGAGGAACTCTGCTTTTCATGGATGAGGAGCCTGTTCCCGAAAATGGGACTTCTCTGGTAAACATATCTGCCTCTCCAGTATGTCATTTCTAAACACCAGAAAACAGTGGGGACTGACGGCACTAAGAAAACTGTTTAAATCCAAAGCCTTCAGGTGGACACTGTGGAAGACTAAAACTGCCACCAACAAAGTAAAATCCAATATTTATTAAGCGCTTTCCTCCTGGTGAATCCAGGACTTCATCAAAATAATGTATTAAAGACCAACATCCTTTTTATACAGGTTCAATCGCTTAACAATTAATGGATGTAAGCATTTAAAGTAACAGTTAACCACATTTATAACATATACATACAAATCATATTCAAAAAAACTAAAGCACATAATCAAATCTCTGTAAAACCATACCATTAATAAATAAATCTAAATAGTGAAGTAGCAGTTAACAATAAAACAACCCAAGGTGACAGCTAACATTAACTAATATGAAGTGTAGAGTAAAAAATATACACTACATTATTATAAAAATCCATATCAAGCATTATTCTAATGTAAGGTAGAAGCTCTAGGTTTAAGAATAGGTCAAAGATTAACATGGTCATTCAACCCAGGTGGAGCCTCTGCATCGATCCTAACTTGCCAGTTGTCTCATAGCAATACTATTTTCCCAGCCCCCCCCCCCCCACAAATTGTGTTTAACTATTTCCACTATTCCAAATAGGAACTTATTTGAATTAGGGCAAATGAGTGTATGCTTACTGACAGAACCCAGACTGTAAAAGTAGCCGACTCCAAATTCAGCTCCAGACAAGTGACAAGTGGAGTACCTCAGGGTTCAGTCCTGGGACCACTCTTGTTTGGCATCTACTTCTCTGAAGTACAGGCCAACACTAAGGGACTCTGGCTAACAAAGTTTGCAAATGACTGCAAACTGGGAGCCATTAATGAATCCCCAAAGGATGTGGATATTTTACAAAAGGTCCTTACAGAAACAGATGCCTGGTGCCAGAGCCATGGGCTCAAGCTTATTGCCAAGAAATGTATAGTTATCCCCTTTTAGAAAAAAACATGTACCCATGAACTACCACATAGGTGGCAGGACACTAAACATCGAAAGTGTGATGAGAGACTTAGGGACACAAGTGGACAGTGGTCTCACTTTCGATAACCACATTGCCACAACAGTCAGGAAATCCTTCTATGTGGCACACCTCATCACTAAGGGCTTTTCATCCAGAAAAAAAGAGGTCATTGTCCCACTGTACTCTTCCCTCATTAGACCCATTATAGAGTATAATGCCCCATTTGGTATGTACCTCATAAGACATCTGCAACAGCTGGAAAGGCCACAGAAATACCTCACTAAAAGAATCACAGGCCTAAAGCAGATGCCATATGCCGACCGTCTAAAAAAACTCCAGCTATACTCTGTGACATATCGTCTACTCAGAGGTGATCTTTGCTTAACATACAAGGCCATGTCAAACCCTGAGCTGTTGGACATGTTCCACTTAAAGAAATCCCAATCCCTCTGAACCACACGCTCCAGGGATCTAAACCTTATCATCACAATGAACAAAACATGCTGGAGGGATAGGTTCCTGACCCAGAGACTACCCACACTCTGGAATAGACTGCCCATAAATGTCAAGCAGAGCGCCTCATTGACCCTCTTCAAAAGGAATCTTGATGATTGGATGGGAGATAGGAAATTCACCCCAGGGATTTTATTTATTTTATTTATTTATTTATCATTTGTTGACCGGGAATGTCCGACTAGGTTCCACAGAGCCTGTTTTCAGCGGAGGCCCGGGGAGAAATGCTCCAGGATCATGTCAGTCACCCTGCTAGGCAGGGACCCAGAGAAGTAAATATTGTGGGAAGAAATTTCCAGGGAATTGTTATGGCTAGGCTTTCATAGGCCTTAGGGCCGATAGCCTAGTACCAACCTATGAACCTATGAACCTTATATAGAGCATTATTACCATTCTTATGTTGAATAACGTATAAATGCTTGTACATCCATTTCTGTAGGGCTTGCTCAGCCTTGCCCACATAAAAGAAGTTGCACTTATGACAAATAGCAATGTAAACAAGACCAATACCACCACAGTCTCCTGTTTCCAATTTAATGCATTGTGGAGGGTTTCCTACAACCAATTCATTTGCTACAAAAATGTAGGGACAATAGTTACAGACACCGCATTTATTGATGGCTTTCCTGTGTTGAGATCTAGAAATAAGATGTTCCACCAGATATTTTAAATTACACTCATTCTTATATACAAAGTATGGCCCTTCGCCTAAAGTAGAAATGAGGTCTGTATTTGAGTGAAACATCACCCAATTCTTAACTAAGATATTTTTCACCTCCTTACTAAAACTACCATAGTGTAAAACCATAGAATCCACAAAATGAATGTTAACAGTATTATTATCTTGTGGAATGGTAGGCTCACCAGACCCCATAAGTGGTTTATATCTAACACTTCAGTTGGTAATTACATTTGTAGCACATGTAGTTAATAGATCTGAGGGATACCCTCTCTCTCCAAACACATTACATAAAAATGATATTTCTATCTTAAACTCCTGGGCAGTAGAACACATTCTCGATGCCATTATCACTAAATTCCACTTGATGTATAAGGGGTGATTCTTGAAATGTCAAGAAATGTATTTGAGTACGTTGGTTTTCTATATAATTTAGAACCAAAATGTTTTGCCTCACAGTTCTTATATAAGGTGACATCTAAGTAATCTATCCTATCCCTGGAAAAAAATGTAAGGAAACTTAAAATAAGGACATACGTTGTTTAGATAATCTCTAAATTCCTTGACTTCTGTTTCACTATTCTTCGATAACATGAACAAATCATCTAGGTAATGTAGATAAATGTACCACTGATTACCAGATCTTGAGTTCAAAATAAATTGCTTCTCCCACGAGTACATCACAAGGTTAGCATAATGTCATAATGTCATGTTTATGTTGCAATCAAAATGTAGGCCTTTTAATCTAGTAGTTCTGATGCTGTTTGTTTTTTCTGATATGCAAAAGATTCATCAACAAAGGACCCAGGGATACATTGTATACCAGGCAAAGATCATCTCTCAGAAGTCTGTATGATACTGTATAAAGAGACAAACTGTTCAAGTGATCAGCAGAGGACATTTTGTTTACTCCATGTATTCTTTTTGTAAGGAACCTTTGTGGATGTTCCTGTTGCTGTATGTGTCTGGTCACGTACATGCCAAAGGGGGCATTATACTCTATGATAGGCCTGGTGAGGGCTGAGTACAGTGGTATGATGACCTCCCTGGACCTAGATACCATGCCCTTACTTATAAGTTGAGCAACACAAAAGGATTTTCTTGCTACCTCGAACATGTCAGACAATGTTTAGGGTACTACCTACATCAGTTCCCAGATTATGACTAATGAATCAACTTATAAGGGTGCTTTATTGAGGATGTAGTTACCCATGGCAGCAGACTTCCCAAAAGATACTATAATGCATTTGGTACTGAGTATTAAGCCATGGCTTTGGCATCAAGCGTTTGTCTGTATTAGACCTTCCTGAATGGTGTTCTCATCTTGGGGGGGATTTAATGACTGCTGCCAATTTACAATCATCTGCATACTTGGTTGGCCAGAGACCTTTGACATTGGCTTTGATATCTGAGATGTAGATGCCAAAGGGGATTCGGTCTAGCACAGAACTCTGGGGGACTCCACTGGTGACTACCTGCATTATGGAGGTGGCCTTACTAATTCAAACATCCTGAGTCTTGTCAGCAAGCCAGCTAGCTATCCAGCATGTTATAAAGGGGTTGATAGCTAGTTTTGTAAGTCTGTTGATAATGCCTGAGTGGGGTATTATAACAAATGCCTTAGACAGATCTAGGTAGGTAGTATGCACAATTTTACCCTCATCCATTACCTTAGTGACATTTTCAAGGAAGTCCACAAGATTTAGTAAATATGATTTTCCATTTGTAAAGCAAAACTGTGATGGATCTAGTGTCTGGAGGTCTCCTATGTCCTTGTTGACAATTTCCATAATTCTTTCCATGGCTTTGAAAATGACTAGTCAGACTAATGGGTCTGTAGCTTCTAGTATCGGTTGAAGGTCCTCCCTTATAAATCCTTCATTCACATGGCACAAAGCCTGTTTAAAGACTATAGTTAAATAATAACTCCAGGGGTGCTGTTAAGGAGGCATCCTGGAGTGTTATCCAGGCCCATTGGGACTGTGCTCTTGGCTTTAATGAGTGCAGCCTACAGGCTCCCTATTTATAGTTGGAGGGGTTATGTTTGAGGGTATTATTGGTGAGATGACTGGGGGTGACAGGGGGTAAAGTCGGAACTAAATTTGTCTGTTAACAGGTTTGCAATATCTCCAGGCTTGGTGAATGTAGCACCATTAACCACCAGTTTAGCAAACTGCTTTGTGCAGCACTTGAGGTTCCTGACAGAGCTGTAAAAGGTCTTATGGTTATCCTTCACCTAACAGGATGTTTTAACCTCAGAGTTGGCCTTGCTTGACCTAATTAGCCCTGTTGTTGATGAGAGAGTTTCTATCTTTATGGGAAACATCCTTCCTGAGTCTTGCTATATTGTTTCCTTCTGTTGTATATCCTGTTTAATTTAGGATGCCATCAGGGCAGTTTGTTTCTGGGGCTTGTTCTGGGCTTTCTCCTGGTACGTACAGCAGGCTCTGTCCAGTCATTTGACATGGTCTTACAGAATTTCTGAGAGTAATTCAGCATAGGCTAGTGTGTTCTTGGGGTTTGGAAGGACATTTAATTTTGACAAACTATCATTTAATAACAGCTAATTTGCCTTGGAATAGTACCTAACTGTTACTGGCTTTAATGAGACTACAAAGTGATATTAGTTTGAATTCTATCTATCTGACTATGAGCTTGTGAGCTTTAAGTAATGCGGGAGGGTTTCCAGGCTCCCTACAGTCCCAATGTCCTTTTAACAAGAAGGCAATCTGCAAATAATCCCAGTGGCTCCAACTGAGTTTAAGTAATCAGAAAGTCAGTACTTCAAACTCTGACTCCCTTATAATAGGATAAGCAGATGCTATATGTAAGAGTATGCTTAACCTTTGAACCTTAATTCCAACCGCTAGACTCTTATTTATCTCTTCAGTTCTTCCTTAATACTGCCTCACGTATTGATGTATTTTACTTTCTCTTTAGTATTTGTGATTCCCTTGTTCTAAATAGTCAAGAACAAAACCCATTCCACACTCAGTCTCTGCAACCTCTTCCTGAAAAGCCTAATTAGTTCCTCATTGCTCTTCTTCTTCCACTTCTTAGTGCAGTCTTGGCACTGATCCCGTCTCTTTACCTCTCACACGGAGCTTTAATATTTGCAAGGTACACTATGGACTTTATTGGTACAAATGGGCACTAAAGTGGCAGTTTGAGTTACCTCAGGTTTTCTTTTTTTCTTCTTCTTCTTTCCTTCCCCTGATTGTTTTGCTCTAACATCTGTGAGTGTGTGTGTGTGTGTGTGTGTGTGTGTGTGTGTGTGTGTGTGTGTGTGTGTGTGTGTGTGTGTGTATATGTGTGTGGGGGGGGTAGTCCCCTATGCTCAGCCATGCTACACTCAGCTTTGCTTCACCACCCACCCTATCCTACCTCCTTTCCCACCCACCAGCCTTATCATTTAATGGTACTTTCCTAGCCATTTACAAGTATTAGCAACCAAAACATCTCTAATATACCAAACACAACTCCCAACGGCCCTGTCCTCTAACAACAAATCTTACTTACTCTCTGATCTAAATGTGCTTGTATAAACTAATCACAATTCGTATCCAGTTTGTTTAGAACCTTTCTAGCTTTACTCTTACACTGCTTTTTCAGAGGAAAGTCTTAAATTCCTGTACCACACTTAAAGCTTTACATCTTCTTCCCTTTTTCAAGGTTCTATTGTGCTTTTCTCCTACTCTGTTTTAACATTCTATAACAAGCATCTATTCCCTTAAATTGTCCTTTACACTAACTTATAAATGGAGTACATGTATAAAGCCTGTTCAGCTCCTACGCAGGTTTCACCTTTACCTTAACATAGCAAACCTTCCCTTATACTCATGAAATTGTACAAATGCAGTGACTTCTGCTATTTAGTTTCATGATCAGTTTTTATCAGTGTAGGTAGCACTAGACTAATACACATTTTCTTACTATACATAGATAAAAATACAGTGTAATTTACTTATCCATCATCCTTCTTGATCCTAGCTACTTTAACCAGTCATCCATCCTACTTAGAAAAAAATATTTAGACTTCACGTCTTTTTCTTTTATAGCCTATGTGTCGGGTAGACTATTTTTTCACCCGCACTGCAACTTCCCCCTCTCTGCACACAGTCTACATGGTAGATAATCTGTATTCGTAACTAATCCTTTATTTTTACTTTATCACAGTATAGATGGCAGCCAGACTATTTTCCAATTCATATTATTAAATATTAACTAATTTCTTCTATCTATACTCAGTTCTAGATACACATAGTACAACTCCATTTCTTTTATCCATCTTTAGTATAGCTGGGCAAATGTGCTTTTTTAAGACTGGGACATACAAGCTGGTACCTTCTGTTTACAGAAATAAAATAAAAAAAAAAAAAAGAAACGAGTGAAATTTTTCTAAAAAAAGTCATTAAAGAACACCCCCTTACTGACTCCTCTTATAAAATGTTATCTGTGTAAAGCTTAATGTCAATTTCATTTTGCTGTTGATGTCATTAATATGACCCGATGTACTGTGAAGGTATTATTTAATATCACTCAGTGAACCATATACTTTTTTTTTTTTTTTTTTTTACTTAAAGTAATATACATGCTGCTAATGTTGCTTGCTTCAAACTGCACTTCATGCACTAAGACTGTATAATGCTGCAAGAGCTCGGGTCATAACTGAAAAGTGTCAATGGACCAGTTCAGTATCTCTGTCATCAAATAATAAATAGGTAAATAATATACGATAGATTCCTCAACTCATTATCTGTTTTACCTTTATTAATCAGACATACTAAGTTTTCTTTACCTTTTCCAGATATGTGTCTGAAATTGCTATAGTTACCTCTTGACTTATTAATAACTTAATAATCCAGCAGTTATTCAGATTTGAAAACTTTTGCTGTTTTATGTGTTTATTTCTTTGTTCTGATTATTGTCATCATAACATGCTATAGTCATCAGTACTCACATAAACTGATCCTGTCTGTATTGAAGGAGTGTTTTTGTAAAACCACTTACAATTCATACACTTTAATCAATTATATTATATCCATACCTGACCAATATTCATATACTCAAACTGTCCAATACATGTAAAAATCTCCATAAGTTTTCAAGCCATGGCCAAACTTTTAAACTAATCTGAAACTTGTGGAATCATTCTACTTTCAGTTACTCCAGGTTGGGTTTTTCACACTTATATCCACATTAATGTTTGATTCTCAAATATTATTAATCATATATTCTTGATTCTGACATGCCCTACCATCATTAATGAAAACACCTGCTTGTTTTAGTTATTCAAAAGGTGACAGCTATCCTCCAGTATAGTTGCAAGCTCTTATAGTGCAGCCTGCCTCATTTACTGTTGGGATGATTTTATTTGAATCAAAGGCCTTCAGGTTTATTGCCTTTCCTATTACATGTTTTTTTTTCTATTATCTAAAAACATTGATGAGTTGTATAATGTCTCCAATCTGTTATCTATAGACATCCCTTGAATATCTAGTAACGACTTCATCTCTAAAATGCAAATATGGTATACACATTTTATTTGATTGCATTCTTATAAAGATACTGCAGAGCTAAAGAGGGTATAAAGAAATGGAGTAGACATTTTGCTTACTAAAGAAGACTTGAATTACTCTTTAATTGAATTTGTTCACTATTAATGTAGTATAAGTCATAAGAAGTTCATGTCTACCCCAATACCTGTAGTAGTAAGCACTGTGAATATTTGGTAATGTGATATTTGCATTTTATTGCACATTAACAACAAAATGTGATGTAAATGATTTGTAAGAAGATTTCAGCTGTTCCAGAAAAGGCGGTCTGACTGGTAGCACACAGGATTAAGGCTCTTTGCTGTTAATATGCAACTTCCTGTAAGTCAAGGGTATAAGGTTTGATTCTTTCTACTTCCACCAGATTTCAGCTGTTTCAAAAAAGGGGTGCCTGACTGGTAGCACAATGGATTAAAGCACTGAGCTGTTGAGAAGCGGCTTCCCATAAATCAAGAATATTGAGTTTAATTCTTTCTACTTCCACCTGCATTCTGATGTCCAAAGCGAGTCACTTACTGAACGCAGACAGTGCCCCTGGGTTACCCCTAAAGAGGGGCACTTTGTGTAGTGAACTAACAGATATAAAACAAACTGCAACTATTTATTCATTTTATCCCTCGGTATGTGGTAAACAAACAACATATGCATCACTAGTGTAAAATATTTTTGTGAATTCTTTTGAAACATGGGGAAAATATTTATTCATACATTCATTGGTAACCAAAAAGATGAAATGTTGTCATTCAAATACCAGTTAGTACACATATGTATCATAATTAGTGATGTAGTGTCTTTAGAGAGATATTTAACTATTGTGCGAAATCTATTTTTGTTTAAGTTTTATGCTTCTCAATAATAGGGAGTCAGACTGAATGCATACGTACACAAATAAGGTTTGGAACAGACCATTTTGTCCAGGGACATCTTCAAGGTGGGGAGGGGGGTTAGTTAGAGTTGCAGGATTTTGGAGGATAGGGGTAGGATATGGTTAAATAGGAATGGATGAGGTTTGAGAGGAAGTGAGGTTGGGGTAGGGAGGGGCTTAAAGGATGTTAGGCCAGTGTAACTGGATTAGGAGTCACATTTTGGTGTGAATTTGCTATACTGCAGGTTCATGTCCTGATGACCGGTGTGTTCTTTGGTCAGGTAGGCCTTGGTTTGGCAGTGTGCATGAGGAGGTGAGTACCTAGGGTATAGGGTATGGTCATATATATGCTGGTTAAAGTTTTTTTTTTTTGGGGGGGGGTTGCATTCACAGATTTGGCATTCACAGATTTTGTGTATTACCGTCATGCTTGTAAGGAGCTAGGGGTAGAATAAAATTATGGGCCTTTATTATTGTTGGTTGCATTAGGCTGCCGGTAGACATAGCTTAAAGGGGTTGGTGAGCTTTCAGTTGGTATTCCAGACAGTTGGTAGGTATAATTTTGGTCTTTTTCTGTAGTAGTGGTTGTGGGGGGACAAGGGTAGTTCGGGGGTTTGTGCATCAGCACTAAAGCAGTTGCAGGATTTTGATAAGATGTGGTATTGCTTGGTTGGGAGGTAGTCACTAGTTGTGGTTGTTCTCCATTACAGAGTTATGATCTATATTATTGTATATACGGGCGCAGTGTTTGTATATCGGGTAGTATTTGGAGTTATAGTACTTACATATTTGTTGCGTCCTGAAGTGGTGTATTTCCTGTAGGTTCTATGTGTTATTTGTGTCGCTCAAGTTTTAGTTGCTCAATCATAATTGCTCCTTGTGTTTAATTTTGTGATTGTAGGTTTATAGAGAGAGAGAAAGGTGTCATTTTCTGGATTTCCTGGCAAGTTAGGGGGACTAGGTTCATGGTTTGATGCTGTAGTTGATTTTATACTTCGTATTTGTCTCTATGTTGGTTCCCATTCCCCCTTTCTTTTGGTACTATTTATGTAGTTTGTTAGGTTATTTAAGGCTCTGGTGTGGTCACCGTAGTATGGGTGGTATTAATTCCCTGTGGTGTGAGTGACTGCTGCTGTAATTCTATTCCGGGTCAGGGCCGGACATCTGCCATTCGCAGTTGTCATTTAGAGAGATCCTTTCCGCCATTCAAGGTATGGACTGTGTTTTGTTATCCTTCCTTTCCTTTTCATGGATTTTGTGGTGCAGGCAAGTGGTCGCGCATGCTCTGTGTGGTAAAGTGTAAAATTCTCTCCTTCAGGAAGGTCATACTAGTTCACATACACACACACACACACACACACACACACACACACACACACACACACACACACACACACACACACACACACACACACACACACACAGACAAAATTGAGAGATACTGGAACTGAGGCTGCTGCCATCTCTGTTCCTTGAATTTGATGATAGTATTCACCTTTAAAATAAAAATAATTATGAACGACCACACATTTCATAAACTGTCCAGTCAATCTAATGTCAACTTTCGTAAGAATGCTGTCAGCCTTTGTTTGTTTAAGGAACCAGTCCATTTCCATTGCTGCAGGAATGACTGTGAGCAAATCTTTTGCACCAATGAGTGATATAACTATAAGATTGCATTACTGCATATTCACGGTATAGGTGGAAGTTACTGAGAGACCTGTCTGCAGGCAAATCGATAGTCTTTTTTTTTTTCTCCTTGAATAGTAAAGTTTGTACTCCTGCTGCTACTTTCTGTACTAAGAAACTGTTTTGTGAAAAAAGATATAAGTAAGAACTGGCTTTGTATTACAACATTACCCCACCACCATTATCGTGCAGGAACGGGCGTGGCCTGCATGATTGACAGAGCAAACCCGTGTGAGGTTACATGCAAAATACGGCTGAGTGACAAACCATGCAGATTATCCAGCGATCTGTTGAATATGGGGTAATGCTCTAATATAAACCTAAGAACTTAATTAAGAACTTTAAGTTAAAGATACAAAAGGCAGAGGTAGCACCGAAATGTAGCAGTGACAGCTAACCTGGAACATTTACTGTGTTCTATAATTTATATTTCCCTGCAGCCGGTTTTGATACATCTTTGGGCCAGAGATTGTTCTGACAATGCATGACTAAATTCATAATTAGAAAGGTAATAGTTATCTTCCAGTATAACTAATAACAAAGCAAAAATCTAATTTAAAGGGTTAAGTTTATAAGAATGGATGGGGGAAAAGCATAACAAGTGTGGTGGTTATAATTTGCTGATAACATATTTAAATTGATTTTAACTGTGTGGAAGGAATATTAACTGAACTGGAAGTTTTCACTCTGCTCTTCAGTTAGTCCCACCCAGTTTTTGTTTGGTGTTAATCTTAGTGGCCTTGCAACTGCCCGCCCCTCTTGTAAATTTGTGTTTGGATACTCCTTCTGGGCCGATCTCATTTGCTCACTCAACTGAGTGCAGTGAGATCATATTCTGATTTCAGGCACTCCTACTGTGTACAAAGAGAGCATCTGGGAAACAGAAAAAAAAAAAAAAAAAAAAAAATGTAAGCTTTTCTTGCCTTTCCTATTAAGTGGTATAGACTATTTGTAGGCTTCTGAGCCCCCAAGCCCTTCTGTGTTGGAGGGAAGCCTTCTAGCTTAGTTTTTTTTTCTTATAACTAGCCAGTTTTCTAGTTTCAGCACTCAAATCTGTTTCTTTGATCTCAGCACTTGTTCAGAAAAAAAAAAAAAAAAAATTCATCTGCTTTTACTGTACTTGTGTTTCTACCTACTTTTTTACTTTTGTATCATCTTAAAAATACTCAATTGTATTTATTACTGCTTGGTGTAACTCATTCTAAGCCTTTTGGTTTAAACACTTGGGCTTCGGACCAGTTGTTTTGCACTGAGAGGGTTTGTGGTCTGCACTGTAGTGGCAGAACAGGTAGCTTACATCCTTCTAGGTTGGGAACTGCTGATTGAAGGCTCAGTGTCTGTTATTCTAAAAGTGTATTAATTCTGGTTTAAGCACTTGGACTTTCAGGCCAGTTATTTTACATTAAGAGGGTTCGTGGTCTGCACTCTTGTGGGAGGAGAGGCTGGACTCTGCCCTTCTGAGCTGGGAATTTCTGGTTGAAGGCTTATAGTGCATGCATATCTGAACTGCTTCTTACTGAAGTTGGTGCCTTGTTTGCTGTGGCATAGACTGGATTCGGGCCTGCTGGATCTAGCTTTGTTTGTGTAACTTGAGCACTAATCCAGGCATTCTCTAAAGTATTCAATTGTATTTATTACTGCTTGGTAGTAACTTGATTAAAGTGTAGCTATCATTCTAAGTCTTTTGGATTAAGCACTTGGGCTTCAGACCAGTTGTTTTACATTAGGAAGGTTTGTGGCATGCACTGTGGTGGCAGGACAAGTAGCTTTCATCCTTCTAAGTTGGGAACTGCTGATTGAGAGCCCAGTGTCTGTTATTCTTAAAGTGTATTAGTTCTGGTTTAAGCACTTGGGCTTCAGGCCAGTTATTTTACATTAAGAAGGTTTGTGGTCTGCACTCTTGTGGGAGAAGAGGCTGGACTCTGCCCTTCTGAGCTGGGAATTTCTGGTTAAAGGTTTATAGTGCCTGAATATTTGAACTGTAGCTTACTGAAATTGGTACACCTTGTTTGCTGTAGCATAGACTAGATCCAGGCCTGCTGAATCTAGCTTTGTTTATATGCTTGTTATTTCCCTGGAACGCTAATTCCACCTAATACGTGGCTTCTCAGCGCTTCTGTGGATCACTAGTGATATCTGCATTGCTTACTGTAATTATTTCCTTGTTTCAATTGAAAGAAAGTTACTGTTTGTTGTTTTTGCATTTAAGTTACCTGTAACACATTGCACTTAAGTTACCTGGCACTTGCTCACTAAAGCAATTATATAAGTCAGCACTAAAAATTAAAAGCACTACACCCTCACTCCCCACTGGCCCTGGTTTTCAATTATTAAGGAATTCCCAATATCATTCTAGCATGTCCAAAGGTCAGTTGTCAATCTCCTCTCCGGTCCAGCTGGTGAATCTGGGAATCTTGAGGCAATGTTACAACTGCCTCATGTACACAGACAACCCTCTCCTCCTCCCAACAAATTCCAACACATGTGAGAGATGCAACCATATAGCCAAACTGGAGGCTAAGCTCTCTCAACTCAGTACTGGCATAACCAGTCAGGAGGAGAAGGAAACCACACTCACTACAATTCCAGTCTCACATAGACCTACCACGACAGCAAACCAAACACATAATCACACAAAAACATACTTGGAGGCTCTAAATAAAGATCTGCCGAAGCAGCAGAGACCTGCAAAGCAGACACCCAAGCAGCCGCTACCCCAAAACAAAACACGTGCAACATATATCTCACAAAGCCAGTGTGCCAAACAGTCACAGCCCTTAAGACTAAACAACACACCTGATACACTTGTAATAGGTGACTCTATCGTCAGGCACACTGACGTCCCGCTCACAAGGCTGAACAAGGAGAGGGTCACGGTGAGCAGCCTGTCAGGCGCTAGGATCCGCCACATAGCACAAGCACTCAGGTCACTCAAAGGCAAGTACAAATATGACTCAGTCATTGTCCATGCTGGTGTGAATGACCTGAGACATACCTCCCTGGACTACATGAAAAGAGACATAAAGGAGCTCTCTGAGCATGTAGCCCAGGCCGGTATGACCCTGACCTTGAGTAGCATCTTACCCTCACCAAGAATGATGCCACAATATGAAGAGAAGATGATCAATTTCAACAATTGGCTTAAGTACTGGTGTCATTCAAAGTGGATCCAATGCCTGTCAGCTTGGGATGATAAGCTCGACAAGCCATGATGCTTCGCTACGGCTTGCACCTGTCACCCCTGGGCTTTCGGATATTGCAAAGGCTCTTGCTACTCCCATAGTGCCTTTTTTAGGCAAGGCTCAAAAGACAAACCCACCTCCATAGGTATCACAAGGGATAAGAAACTAAGAGTAATGCTACTCAATGCCAGAAGTCTAAACCTCAAGATGCACGCACTTGAAACTCTCCTTAGCATGGAGAACATCGATATCTGTGCAGTAACAGAAACCTGGTTCAGGGCTCCTGAGAGCACCCCAGCACTACCAGGTTATACCTCATACCATGCTTTTCGGCCCCAAAACTTGGACCGAACCACAAAAGGAGGGGAGTATCGATATTCATCAAAGATACCCACACCTCCAGGTTGGTGGCAAAGCACGAAGCATCAGGGACTATCCATGTGCAACTAACAGTGGGTAAAACTGCCTTCCAGTTTATAGCCTGCTACAGACCACCCTCCCAAACCCAGGAACCCCACTCGGCCTTCCTGAGAACACTGGAAAATATGAAGGTCTCTCCAAACACCATTATATTGGGCGACTTCAACTACCCAAACATAGACTGGGAGCATTACTCTAGCTCCAACACCCTAGCCCAAAGGTTCCTAGAATTTATAAACTCAAATGCTATGGAACAACTTGTTACCACTCCCACAAGAGGGGAAAACATACTGGACCTGATCATCACCAACATGGGGACTCTATGCTCCAGACCAGAAGTGTATCCCTCACTGGTAAGATCTGACCATAAACTAATCTCACTGGATATTCACATCCCGACCCCACATCCTGCCCAGAAAACCACAGTGAAAAACTTCTCTAAAGCAAATTTCACACTCCTCAAAACTGAGGTGGAATCCTTCAAAGCCCCCGGGCCTGTGGAAAATACGACCCAGACCGCAGAATCCTTTATAAACGCATTCTATGAACACCTTCAGGAATGCATGGATCATGCGATCCCAAATAAAACCAAGACCCAATCCTCCAAAAGCAGACGTCCTGTCTGGTGGACCCCAGCCATAAACAAACTATACAATAGAAGGAGGAAGCTACTAAATGATAGAGCAAAATCCCAAAAAGGGAAGGCATCACTGATCAGTATTAGCAAAAAACTACGGGCACACATAAAATTGTCTAAGGCCAGCTTCGAGAGAAAAATTGCACAGGACACTAAGGATAATCACAAGGCTTTCTTTAGTTATGTTAGGAACCTAGGTGGTAATTCTCAGATATGCTCAGAATTAGTCCAAAATGACAAAAAATACACCGAACCCACAGACATTGCCAACATCCTAGCTGACAGGTTCAGCGCAAACTTCTCCCCCCCCCACCAAAAGGGCAAATATCTATCCCAGCAGAGTGCTGCCCCCCTGACATCTCAGATGCTCAGGTAAGAGCCGCCCTCTCCAAAGCAAAAATCACAGCATCAATGGGACCAGATGGTGTCCCGGGCTGTGTCCTACATGAACTCCAAGAAGAGCTAAACCCAAACATAAAACTACTGTTCAATCTCAGCCTTACTACAGGATATGTGCCCAAAGAGTGGCGACAGCAACAGTGGTCCCTATCCATAAAGGTGGTGCCTCAACGGATCCTGGAAACTATCACCCCATAAGCCTGACTAGCTTGGTCTGCAAAGCTATGGAAAGGATCATCATGGACCTCATAAATAAAGATATTGGGGACCTACAAACACTGGATCCTACCCAGTTCGGCTTTGTTAAGGGCAGATCCTGCCTCTTAAACCTGGTTGATTTCTTTGAAACAGTCACCAAGGCCATTGACGAGGGAAGGTGGTCCACACAGCCTACCTGGACCTCGCAAAAGCCTTCGATACAATACCCCACTCGGCATTATAGATAAGCTCACCAGCTTAAATATAAACCCCTATGTTACTAGATGGATTGCAAACTGGCTCAAGGACAGAACCCACATGGTTAGAATTGCTGGAGCCATGTCAGACTCCAAACCAGTTACAAGTGGTGTCCCGCAAGGCTCAGTCCTGGGACCTCTCTTGTTCGGTATATATTTCTCGGAGGTACAGGCCAACACGGAAGGACTGTGGCTGACCAAGTTCGCAGATGACTGCAAACTGGGCGCCATAATCGACTCTCCAGTCGACACAAGCATCCTCCAAAAGAGCCTCATAGAAACAGACAACTGGTGCCAGAGCCATGGCCTCAAGCTAAATGCCAAAAAGTGTATAGTCATCCCCTTTGGCAAAAACAAAGTGCCACAAATTACCACATAGGTGGTAATCCATTAAGTACAGAAGAAGTAATTAGGGACCTGGGGACCCAAGTTGATAGCAATCTCTCATTTGACAACCACGTGGCCAAAGTGGTTAGAAAAACATTTTATATAGCCCTCCTAATCATGAAGGGATTCACATCTAGATCACGCGAGGTCATCGTCCCTCTTTACTGATCCCTCATCAGGCCCATAATTGAGTACAATGCCCTTTGGGATGTACCTTACCAGACACCTGCAGAAACTGGAAAGACCCCAAAAGTACCTCACCAAGAGGATCAAAGGGCTCAAACAGATGCCATATGCTGCCCGGTTAAAGAAACTCCAGCTCTACTCAGTGGCATACCGCCTGTTCAGAGGCGATCTGTGCCTGACATATAAAGCCATGTCCAACCCGGAATTAATGGACATGCTGCACCTCAGAAAATCCAAATCCCATCGAGCTACGCTCGAGAGACTTGAACCTCAGCACTGAAATAAATAGGACATGCTGGAGGGACAGATTCATAACCCAGAGGCTCCCTTCACTCTGGAATAAAATCCCACTCCAGGTTAGGCAGAGTCCCTCATTGACTCTCTTCAAGAGGAATCTTGATGAGTGGATGGGAGATCGTAGGTTTACCCTGGGTATCACTTCTGTGTCACTGTTAGACAGAGGCACAGTATACTAACCTCAAAAAAGGGCATAGCAAAATAAATTTAAAATGGGTGGCGAAAGCCAAACACATTCTGGCTAGGCTTATAAATGCCCTAGGGCAGATAGCCTAGTATGAACCTATGAACCTATGAACCTATATACTCCTCAAGAGGAAGGTTGTTTTCAGTTGTTGACAAAGGGACAGACAGTTACAGAATTAGGTTAGAGTCTTGTTTATTAGCAAATGGTTTTAAGTGATCATTTTAAAGAACAACTGACCATAAATAATCACAAATGTTTACTTTAGAAGGTTTGCTTTTTGGGGTGATAACTATACTTACTAAATTTAGACTTGTATAGGAGGCTTATTTAAAAGCTATGCTGTGTGTTAAAATGTAGCTGGATGACATCCTAATAAATGGGACCATGTGTGAATAAAATATGCAGAAGTTAGAAGTGCTGAGAAGGCTACATGATAGGTAAGAAACATGTTTTAAGCAGAAATAACAGAGGCTGTGTGTGTATATGTGTGTGTATGTTTGTGTGTGTGTGGGGGGGGTGTACATATTCAGTTAGGACAAACATACAGAGATACACACACACACACACACACACACACACACACACACACACACACACACACACACACACATACACGTTTCAACATGGTTCCCAACTCTTGTGCCATAGTCCAGCCACTAAAAAAATGGCATACTTCTGTAAATACTTAGCTTCCTCTCAGTGAAACACAATATGTTAATGGTAGTTTAGTGGTAACATTTCTACCTTATTAAGTTTAGAGTCCGAAGTTCAGTTGTCTTTAGGTAACAGCTAATATGCGTACATTTCAACAGGCTTTACTTTGTATTTACGTACCGTGCACTTACAGCAGTGGCCAGCTTCAACTATTTAGAAAGTCTTGCATATTCCTTGAAGATGTCTTGGCATGGGGTTTATGTATTTTGGATGATTTGCATGTCTTTTCTTTCTTGCAGATGAGGTCTTGGAATGCTGCGGCTGTAATTTGGAATAGGTGGGTATAAGATGGAGCCTTTTCTTTACATTTTAGAGGGTTTATTCTTCTCCTTTTCTTTGTAGATGGTGGTGTGCCGAGTACCAGGGGTGGTGATACACAGTGAATTCGCAGATGATAGATGCAGGACGTGCGAGGAGATTACACATGGGGAGCACAAGTGGGCAACAGTTATGGATGGAAGTAAGTGGATTTCACAGTTGTTGAGTTCTGACAGTGGATTTACACTGCTGGTCAGAAAAGGATAGGCATTTGAGTTGTTGATCTCAGAGTTAATTGGTTGTACAGTTTGTTCTATTACCCGTTCAGTATGTTAGATTAATGTTGGAAGTTGTCCCTGTTTTGGGCATTTGCATTCAATAGTAAAAGGGAGCAATGGCTATAGGTAAGAGTTGGGGGTGCACAGGAAGGCCGGAATGGGCATTTGCTGAGTGATCAGTGGTCAGCACCCTGATTAAATGCCTTTGAAAGGTAATGGATGCTTTATGTGGATTTTGATGGTTGGACTAGTGTATAATGGAATTGGAGATTTTGTGCTTGAGTGGTGCATAGCGGTTTATGTAAGGAGGTATTTTTGGGTCAAGGTAAGGTGGAACTAGGGATGTGATGGTACAGGTACCACTGATTGTTGTCATTGATGGAATGGTGCATAAATGTGCTTGATTGGGGGGAGTGTAATATAAACAGTCGCTGTCCTGCAGGAAATAGTTAAAGATAGTTGATGTTGAGGGGCTGGAAGCTCAGTTTGTTGGAGTTGTGTACAGAGGGGTCACAGGGAATTTTGTTTTATTCATTATTTAGCAAGATATATAGAACTTGGTGTGATTTGGGTAGAGTATCGACAAGTAAAGGAGTAGTTTGGGGGCTGGGTAAGGCAGGGCTGTGGGTCTGTTATGGGGGGGTCTGGGCAGTTTCTGCAGGTGGAGCGGATGCACAGTAAATAAAGGCATAGGAAGTCACTAGGTTATTGGTGCTAGGGCCCTTAAAGTCAGTTTAATTATATTCATTTCATTTATTATTATGCACTTGTATTTGGAGGTAGGGTACTTTGCTGGGGGGGAATGGGTTGATGTTTGGTGGATGGGATGTTAATAAGTGTTTGTTTTGTACTCATTAAGACATTTCAAGGTTGGTGCAGCTGGGGTAGTGTAAGACTAAGGGAGGATAAGGTATGTTGAGGGCAAGTTATAGCAGGGTTTGATATTTGCTTAGGGGTAGTTTTAGGTTCTTACTGATGTGAGGAGCGGCACCAATTTCAGGAGTTGGGGTAGTTTGTAGGGCGGCGCAGTGGTGCAGCGGTTAATGCTGTCGCCTCACAGCAAGAGGTTCTCTGGTTCGATTCTCAGCTGGGGTGCCTTCTGTGCGGTGTTTGCATGTTCTCCCTCCTCCGGGTACTCCGGTTTCCTCCCACATTCTAAAGACATGCTTCTGGAGCATTTCTCCCCGGGCCTCTGCTGAAAACAGGATCTGTGGAACCTAGTCGGACATTCCCGGTCAACAAATGTTAAATAAATAAAAATAAAATAAATTAATGGTTCTAAGGTTTTTATGAATTAGACAGCCGCAGGTAAGTAAGATTTCTTAATCCAGAGTGCAGTCCATGTTGCTCTTAGTCAAGAGGGACATGGGTGATTGTTGCCTGTGTCCAAAAGGAATATAGGTAGACCTGTGGGGGGGTTACTCTTCAGGTTTGGTAATAGGGTATAATAGCACAGCTATGGTTGTTTTTTCTTTGTCTTAATTATGGTTAACAATGTTGTTGGGAACTAATTGGTTGGGAAAAGAGTGGCATATTATTTATAGAATAGGCTCCTTTTTGATGCAATCATTTGTTTATTTCGCATGGGTATTAGTTGTATCATGAATCTGACAGGTGTGGAGGAAATCTTACGAGTATTTTTGTTAACACATCTTATGTTTCACTGGTGTTTTGTATGCAATAGTAAATGCATTTTAAGCAGTTGATGAAGGAGATACACCAGTGGTGGTGCATACTGTCATTAAGAAGTCGTGATTATGTGTGGATGAAGTATTCACAGTTTTTTTTTTTTTTTTTTATAGGTGGGTGAAAGGAAGGTGGCTTTGATAGGTGAGCGAGGGGGTCGAAGTTGATGTTGGTTGATGGAGTGGTATGAAAAGAGGTCATGGTCTTCCAGCAAGGCAGTCACATATGGAATTGTTATATTTTCTTCCCAATAGTTGCAACATAATGGTTTGTTTGCTTGTTTTGGGTGGGGAGCATCAGGAGTGTAAGAAAAAGAAAAAAACAAGGATATTGTACCTACTTTAAAGAGATCTCATTGGTATGATGGTATGCAATGGGGTTTAATAACAAAATAGAATGGCTTGTTTTGTTGAGTTGCTAGAATGCCATGATGGCTGTTGAGCTGTTTTATTGCTTATAAGGTTTAGTTAGTTTGATGGCGGGATTGCTAGACAACGGGATTTTATGATACTATTTTGATTATTTTAAGCGGTGAAACGGGGCTGGGATTAGGAATCATGGATTTTTCTTATTTCTGTGTGGTTCCAGATGAAGGTGGGCTTTGTGTTGGTCATCCAGTTGAAGGGTAGTGATGGGGGAGTCATTATAACTGTTATTGCTCTGGCATTAAGGAGAGCTCATTTGGTTATTACTGGATTGGGTGGTAAATGGTGTTGCAATTTGGTATGATGGCATGTAGTTGACTCTGTGTTTTTTATAATGCTCTTGAAGTCTTTGTGGAGCTGCCATTGGTCATGAAGTGAGGATTATTAAGCTCATGTCCAGTGGGTATGCTAGATTATCTTAGCATAGGTGAAGGGTCAGTGTTTTGTTCTCAGTGGTTTTGGTAACTGGTTATTTTTGTTATGTGATAGAGTTTTAGGAGTTAAATATATTCACCTTGGTTAGTGGGGATGGGGTACACTGAATGATGTTTGACCGGAGACCTTAATGGTGTTTAGATTGCTGGATGTGGGCTGCACAGAGGGGGAATAGACTGATCAGTCTGGTGGACAAAGAAGAGGGTCAGGCTTGGCCTTTTCTGTTCCCCCTCTGGTGCTGGATGGTCAATTCAATAAGTTGGGAAAGGAAAGTGAGCGGTTACACTGCTTGATAAGTACATAAGTAAGTGGATGAAGCTGCTTATTTGGTTGATGGTATAATTAATAAATGGTAATGAAAGTGGTGAGCAGTTACGCTGCTTGATAAGTAACGATAAATGGTAACGGAAGTCAGTGGGTGCGCTGCTTCATAAGTAGGTGAGTGTAGGTATGGATGCTGCTTACTGATCAAGATGAGCAGGTTTATGCTGTCCTGTCCTAAGATAATGTTACATGGATGTTATTTCATCTGTATCATGTTTGGTTAAAATGAATGAATATTGTGTAACATTTATATTTATGGAAATTTAATAAAGGTCGTCAAATATAATTCGGTGTAATGTGTTTCTTGAAGGGGACTGGGATAAAGGGTGTTTTTTATTTCTCAAACAAAATTTACCCATTAAAAGTGTATGTCGTTACACTTTGATAGAAACAACATTGTTATCACCATGGGAGTTGTAACATACGTAAATGCAGTACTCTTCTCTTATTTTCATGTAAATAATTAAAAACATAAAATATCCAGTACTGCAAAGCTTCAGCATTCTGGATATCTACCTTTGTTATGATAACTGCATTTTGTAGAGAAAATAAGTCAATGACTGATTGTTTTCTTTTTTCTTCTAATTTTACATCCCTTGGCACAGCATCTTACTTTCATGGCTGTAAAATTCAATTATATATCTAGAAACATTAATGGCAGTGTAGTGTAAAGATGACATTTAATTTACAGTAAATCATTTAAATCTGATATAAAATCATTCATTTGCTATGACAGTGAGAACTGCACATCAAGGAGGATGCCTATGCAATCATATATTGTAACATATCCATTTAACTCTTTAATGATTTCCTACTATGGCTTTACTGTCACATTCCGGTTCATTCTTCTTCTGAGAAAAGATTATATAATTTCCTTTTGAGGTATATGTATACAAATCAGTTTACCAATACATTGGTTTGAGTGAATATTTTAGTTATAGAAATTTAGTAACATCGACTATCACACTTTATTTCGTTTGTTTAACATGACACCGTAATACCTGAGGTCTTGTAATTAGTAACATTTGAAATGATAAACAGAGAGTGTCCCATACAGCATAACTCAGACACTGTAGAGGGGAACACATGTTGTTCATTTAACCCACATATGCCAAATTGTCAGATAAAACAAACTAGACTAGTGCCCATTACTACAAGAAAGTAAGTTAAGCAGCTGAACAACCTAAAATAAATTTGCTGAGACAGAAAATGAGATTGCCATTGAAAGGTAGCTAGAAACATTCAATGTTGTTTTATATTATGACTTAAAAGAATGTAGAAGTACATTTTACTCCTCAGTGTAGAAAAAACATTCCCTTTGCCAGGATGGCATAAGCTAACAATATGCATTACTATAGGTGAATACTAGGCAAATTGTCCTGAAGAGACATTTAAGCCTAGGTAATATCCTGAAGTTAGAATCAAATCCCTGTACTGCTTATAGATAAGGTGAAAAACCTTAAGCATTATGCCAAGCTCAGTCCAGTTTACAAGTGGTGAGCCTGTTCACCTGTGTACTGCAAGCATACCTCTCAACCTCCAAGTGCAGGAAATCTGGATAGCTGAGAGGTATTACAACATATGACTGGAAGGTCTGTATATCATCCTTTTTAATAAATTGCTTTATGAAAGAAAATAAATTCTGGCTTTTAAAGCTCTGATACACATTTCCAACATTTGCTGAACACTTTCAAAACATGCTGTTTGTTAGTTGAAGCAGTGAGAAGCAAAGACCATACAGATATATATTACACACCACATCAAAACTAGAGCATAATTGAAGTGGTGTGAACACCAAATAACATGTGCATTTTGGTTTACAACACAAGTCTAGATGAGTGTGTATGTGTGAAATAAAATGCAAACCATAAAATCCAAACTGACCATTTAACTTTGAAGCTTTGGTGTACAGGTTAAGGGGTACTGGCCATAAATGCCTGATTTTCTGATAACAGTGATTTAGTTTGGTAGAATAAGGTACAAAAGAAATAAGAACTACTTTTAAGGAAACCTAACATTTCTTCATCTAACTACTAGTGGGCTCAGAATAATCTGATATGATATATTGCTAGTTATAGAGGAAAGTTCAGAAACATGAAGTGTTTTAGAACTTTAAAAGCTGTGAAAAACATAGTGTTGCCACACAGACAATAGCCAGAAGCTGCTAAACAATTCATGTTGCCCTTTATGTGTGGCAGTAAGACATGTTTTACAGTTTTCAAAGATTTTTTAGCTTGTTGACACTGTTCTGTGGTGGCCGCTGTTTGGGGTTATCAAAAATTAGTAGAGAATTATCAGCCAACCAATGTAGAAAATTCTATAGGAATGAAAAGCGTACTAGTTGGTTCTCTGATAGAATCGTTGATGTATGGCATAGACTGCCAAATTACATTAAAGCAAGAACTAGTTTAGATATTTTTAAGAACAGCCTGGACACTTATTATGGGCTATATTGGCAGGGTAGAAAGGCATTATTGCCCTTGTTTGAAATATTTGTATGTATATGTATGCATGTATGTATGTAGATAGCAATCTGACCTTTGACCAAAATGTAGCAAAGATAATAAGAAAATCATTGTATGTCACACAACTTGTAGGTAAGAGTATGGCACCCAGGTCCAAGGAAGTTATAGTACTACTGTACTCGACTCCTCTCAGAACTAGCATTGAATACAGTGCTCCCTTTGGCATGTATCTAAACAGAGACTTGTGACAGCTGGAACACCTACAAAGTTTTCTCAACAGGAAAATTCAGGGCATGAATACCCTGTCTTAAACTCATCACCTAAAGGATCTGTCTCTGTGTTCAGTCTTCTACAGACTTCTACAGACAGCTGGGATCTTTGCCTGGCTTACAGGGCTTCCTCAAACACAAACAAATTGCACCAGAAACACTAAATCAAGTGATATGAACTTCACATGTGACATAAACAGAATATGTTGGAGAGAGATATGTGTCCCAAATGATCCCTGCACTATGGAACAGGCTCCCCCATCTATATAAAGCAGAGGTCATCCCTGACCCCATTTTAAATAAAACCTTGACAATTGTATTGGATGTCATAAATTTACCCCAGCTATAGCCCCCATGTCCTTTATGGGCACAGGACATCAATAAGAAAAGTATTATCCTAACATCCACCCCTAAAAACTGTAGTTATCTCTCTAATATCATGCACCTCTGTATAGAAACCCATGATACTCAGGACCCAATTGGTTTGGGTTTCATTGCTAGGCTTATAAAGGACATAGTGGATGTTAGCCTAGTGACAACTGATGACCGTGTTTGTGTGTGTGTGTGTGTGTGTGTGTGTGTGTGTGTGTGTGTGTGTGTGTGTGTGTGTGTGTGTGTATGTGTGGTACCTTCAAGTGGTCTAACTATCACTTCATGTAAAAAGACAAGTGGTCTAAAAAATATAATATGATCAAATGATAGTCTCCACTACATATTGTTGCTTAGAACTCTGATAATAAGGAAAGTTTATGAATTTTATAATCACTGGTTTTAGTTTTCTTATAAATTTATAACTAAAACTACATTTTATTTTACCAAAATATGTTGATTGTGTGAGAGGGTGGTGCACTTTCTGTATTTTTTTCTTAACTTTCTTCCAGTGTGACCAAGTTGCTGTATGTAAGCTAGGGTGCCACAGGGGGTTTGGTCCCTGATGCTGTTTTTGCCTATTTATTTATTTATTTATTTATTCATTTAACCGATGCTGTGTTACATCAGTTTGCTTCAATCACTTGTGTCTAGATGTTCTGTGTTTAGATCACATGACAAAGAGTCTAGGTGTCTGCCTGCCTACAGCAGGACAGCTCCTGTTTTACTGCCAGCATTACCAGCAGGGCTGAACGTCTAACCCCCAACATGTCTCCACCCCCCTGGTGGAGGTGAATAAGCTAATATCTTATCATTCCTTATCCATGTGGTTAACTCCAGAATGCACTCAAGCCAGTAATCAAGCTTGGGTTCCCTGCAAGTTATTCAGCATTTTATTTCTGTGTGCTGCAAACCTGGCTAGTAACCATATTTTTTGTTAATCCTGGTAGTCTGCTGAACAGAGCAAACTAAACAGCTCTCCACAGGAGGCAGGGCTGAAAGTCACACTCATGCCTACTTAAATGGTTAGTTTGTTTATTGCCTGGCAATACCTTTTACACAAGAATCTGTATCAATGTCCTACAATTATCATATGAATAATTGTTTTTTTATTTATGGTATAAATCATCTTTGTGATATTTTGTCATATTCAGCAAGCACCTCTTTATTGGCTTGCCATAACCTGTTTACGGTGGTGACACAGTTAATTAAATTCTTATTATTACTAAGCAGCTGCAAGATCCCGACATAGTTCTATTCCACTGATGCGAATGTGTTATTGGATGTATTTGTACCTCTTTACTACAATGGCCCTTATCCATGATATGATATATATTATTACTTATAAATAAGAGTTATTACTCTGAATGCCGAGTACATGAGCTACTATTTTTGAAATATTTGTGTTACTGTTGTTTTTGTTTCTGTGGAACATTTATCATCTTGGGCTTTTGAAAATCACCCATACCCATTCAGACTAAATGTGACATCACTGCACAAATCAATAAACAAATGATAAATAAATTAATAAATGAACAGACAAATAAATCAAGTGATAGTTTTCCTCACTTAGATATTTTCTGCAGTCCTAGAATCTTTTAAGTATGTATTCATTCAAGGAATGTTTATCATTATTACTGCATGATAACATACTGGACATAAGAGAAGAGACCGATTAAATGCCAACAATTCTCATAAAGCTGTCAAGTAGAAATGTGTAGATCACACAATGCTGTTTAGAGGTGGATCAGTGCCACATACTGAATGTATGGTCGTCTCTCAAAAGGACGCCATTCCTCTCTGTTGTTATACTCCTATAATGCAAATTAAAACTTGGGCTTTTAAAGCAGAAATGGCTTTGTGTTTATGTCTACCTTCTATTATAATTCAGTTGTTTGCAGCCAGATGGACTAATGATTCATCAAAGTAATGACTATTAGCAAGAAAGAAAAATCAGTCTTGTTTGCCAGCACTTGCCATAAATACAAACATGCTCCTCTGAATGTTGTTAAATGCATCCACCAATCACTCCAGCAGGTCAACAAGTACAAATGCATGACAGTCAATTTAAATATCCATTCTTCTTTCACTGTGCACAGTGCTACTTCTGCTAACAGCATCATAAAATACCTCAGATGTATTGGAATGGCTGACACCACATGCCATTCAGTGAAATCTGCCGTAGACAGTTATATCCCTATGCTCTGCTATATTAGTGCATAAAAAAGAAAGTTCTAACGGTTGGTCCATCTCACACAATCCCTGCAACAAGGGAAGTAACAGTTTATTCATGGTGGCATTATTCTGTGAGGATAATTGTACACTACATGCCTCTTATCTCCTTTACTCATGCAATCCATTAGCATAACCTCTATAAATGTTTTAGTTATTTTACCGCACAGCAACTTTTTTAAAATTTTTCAATCCCATACATTTAGCATTTTTTAGTGCTACCAATATGTGGGATTTATGTATGGATTACTCTGTTACTTTTGTTTTCTCACAATGCCATTTTACAGCTTTGGTCATCACAGGAATTATGTATGCCCATAGAGATGTTATATGTTCAAATTCATTAGAAAATGTAGGCATGCGGAATGAAGGTCCTTTATGAGCCCTCTGTAAGTGTATGCATGCATGATGCATGTATCTTTGCACGAAAGTGTGTAATTCTTCCTCGTTCAGTGCTGTGAGTTATAACATATGAATCTTATCTGTATGCTCCTTTAAATTGTCCTTCTGCTGTCCAATAACTAATGTTTTGGTATTTTCAGTATTACTTGTATATGACTGTAAACCCCATTGCTGTGCTACATGATTTCTTGCTCTATCTATGAATGTCTATGAAACATTTGAAACAGTAGGCTGGCAGGTCAGCATACAGAATTAAAGCTAAAGAGCTACTAATGAGTTTCACCCTGTAGTCCTCAGTTGGATTCTTTTGATCAACATTCGCTTCATGAATGACTTTGACTTCATCTCTTAACCAAGCAATGTTTCTTAGCTGCTCATTTAAAGAAGGAACTTTTATATTACAGATTTAACAGGTTAACAAATGAATAAGCATTTTATAGTCTGTCCTTGACTACCTAATATGTCACTTAACATTTGCCCTGTCAGTAGTTCAGAACTATGACTAGATCCATCAGGATCTATTGAAATGTGGTGGTGTGATTTGATTTTACATGGTGTACTTTGTATCATAGCTGACATGTTGGTGGATATTATTGTTACATAGCCCTTTTTTAATTGTAAACACATATGCAGACTGTTTCCTTTTAGCAGATTGTAGTTTTTGTCTTCATTTTAAATTTTAGATTTTTAAAAAATACACAGCATTGTGTTGTCTTACTATTACTTTATTATTATTATTATTATTGTTATTTTTATTATTTTGACATTTGCTGTAATCACAGGCTATACTGCCTTGCTATTTAAATTTGCTGCATGAAACATTAAACATTTAATGCCTGGCTGTGCAGAAAATCACTTTAATTGATTTTATTCAGATGTGGGTACTGCATTTGTCCTGTTATTACTGCAGATAGGTTACATTTTTTTAGACAATAAAGATGAACCAAAACAAAGGATTATTACAGTGTCATATGCCAGGTAGTTTAAGGTTTTGGATTCTTTCCTGTTCTACTATGCTGAGTTTTGAGTTACAATGTTAAATATTTTAAAAGAGGAAGTAATGCAGCAAAGCAGAATCAAGGCAAAGTTTAAACAGTTTGAGTTGAAAAAATTGATTTGTTTGTGAATTTTTCTCAGTCAGTCATACTATGATTTATTTAGAGCATGAGTAATATTGTCATAAGACACATGCTACTCTACTTTTCACAGCTGCTATATATTGTAATTTAATATTACATATCAGATATGAATATTATTCTTTGGATTGCCCTTGACTAAGAAGCTACGTCAACATCAAATTACCCATGAAATCTTCATTAGAGGAACTTTTTACGCGTACATTGTTTGGCATGCTGATTGCTGAGTCTGGTAGGCATGCTTCCTGTTGTAAGTAGTATTTGCTTCATTGTAGGGTATGTCATGGAAGGGAATGGTTGTCTAACAACAAATGGGAGCAGTCACATTTGCGGGTATATCAGGGCCAAGACATTTGTGCCAGGCAGATTCCTGGCCTCTGATTTTCAGCTTGTTTTCAGAGAAATAAGAGTGGATGAAAAATGTACAGTGAAAGGTATTTCCGAATTCAGAAAAAATGATATGAGTTAATGCTTTGCAAGAAAGAAACAAACTCGTACTGTGTGGTAAAGTGTTTAAAACGTGAAAAGTGCTAAGTTGTTAGCTCTAATCACTGTACATCTCTGTTCAGATTTGAGAAACCCAGAATAAACCAGTATAAAGAGTGTGCTGTTTTTTTTAATGAATTTTGTAAAGCAATTTTGCTACCTTCTGCAAGTATATCATAATTTTCAGTCTAAAAACTGTTGACAGAAATTGTCTCAAATGTTACAGGTATGGTAAGTTTTTATAATTGTTAATTAAATTTTCCTCTACTCTTGACAAAAAGCAGTTGAACAAGACAGTATTTTTAAAAGAGTAATCTATACAACCTTTAATACATTTTAATTATGTTTCTAACAAATACACCAAATATCCTTTCATTAGCCAAAACTATCCATTCTTAAACATAATGACCTACACAGATTTGTAGCAGTTCTGCACGTCATTTTGCTCATCATTAATTTTCATGGTTCCTCAAAACCTTTGCAAAAATTCCTTGACAGATGCAATGAGTAAATCTGTTAATAAAATGTAGAGAATGGGCAATCTGTACATCTCCATCCTGACTGGATAACAAGCAGAGTGTTAATGTGCAAGTAATACCTACTGAAAAATGAGTCCACCAGTTTATTACAGCTCTTGTTCTGCAAGCATAACGTTTAAATAAAAAGTAAAAAAGCAAAAAATAAAAGTAATTGTATGTGTGTTTCTGCTTTGTAAGGGCATGCTTGCATGTACTTGTGTGCACGAGACAGGGAGAGTGATGGAGAGAGATTACAGACTATAACATTTTAAACATTATAAATGAATTTTTATGAGATTAACGAAGCTTTGGCCTTATTTACTGAATTTAATACAGTTACTCATATTGATTTATTCAGCAAAATCAGGAGGGTGGTTGCTATGTCTTGCAACTTTTTTTCTGTGTGGGGCGTGTGGGAAAAGATTTGCTAACCTTTGCAATCATTTTTTATTAATTTACTCCCAAGGAGACCTATAAGGATGTGTTTACACAGCAAACTGTGTGTATGTATGTGTGTGTGTGTGTGTGTGTGTGTGTGAGTGTGTGTGCTTGTATATATTTAATACTTACATAATTTATATTTTTTACATAAAATACTTCATGTAACAATAATTAAATATACTACATCATGTCTGAAACATTAGATGGGCAGTATATTTTGCATCAAAAATATATAAAAATAGAAATATAAAATATAAATAGTTTATGAAAATCATGCCCTTCCAGGGGTGTGGAGGCCTTCTGCCTGCATTATTGGGCCTCAGAACACCCCTCACCCTCTATTTCCATAATAACTCACACCCTGTCATTATTGCTTGTGTGACAAAAAATGTTCACTTGCTAACTCTGAAGATATTATGTTGCAAATCATGTGACAGGTAGTAATATGACTGCTCCTTATGTCCATTTTAAACATAAGTTTCTAAAAAATAGTGATATTGTAATGCATTTTGTTGGACCAAAATTGGTTTTGCAATCACCTAAGCTTTTTGACTAGTGGCAGCCCATCAAAGGAAATTATTTAGTGATAACAAATATAACTTGTACTAAGAAAGGGAAATATTTCATTTAGTTCTCATTAGTGAAAAAAGAGATTTTGAGTGTGGTGAAAATGTATGCACCATAAAAACAATTTCTGTTTTCAGATACCTCATCATGTGGCTTGGCATAAGTCAGTTATTTATCTTTTTTAGGCCTGAAATGATCATAATTCCTATCAGTGTCGACCCAATTAAACAAATAAGAGGACATCTGATTTGCAAGGCCTACCACTAACTGCAGTAGCTTCCATTTGAACCACTACAAACATTCAGAACACATCTACCAAAATTTGTCTGTTACAAAATAGCAAAATAGACAAACCCCTAGACAAAAAAAATAAATAAATAAACACACACACACACACACACACACACACACACACACACACACACACACGCACACACACACACACACACGCACACACACACACACACACACACACACACACACACACACACACACACACACACACACACACACTTTTCCTCAAGAACAGCCTCTGGCTGCCGACTAAATAAAAAGACAGCCTCCTCTTCAGGTTCCTGCTGTTTAACTTTCTCCTACAAGAAATTTATATGCTCTATTTCCTTCAAAGGCATTCCTAACAACCCCCTCTTATAACCTCAGAAAACTCAAGCTCAGGGTTTTCAAACTGCCAAACAAAACTTCACTGTACTAGTCACAGTTTGTGTACTGTAGCCCCCAAACCCTGGCAATCTTACTGTGAAATTCAAAACAACAAAAAAAGTTTGAACATGAATAATACTGAATATGAAAATTAACAAATGAAATAATATTAAGAAAGGAAAACTATTTCCTCTCCTGATATTAATACTAACCCCGGACCTCATAATACTCCCCTCAGATTTATCTGAATAGTGCCAGTGTTATGGGAAGGTTTTTATTAAAGTATGGTGTAGGGTTTGGGTTGATGGAAGGACATCATTAGGGGTAGGGTTAGCACCCATTATTAAAGAGTATAATACAATATATATATATATATATATATATATACATATATATATATATATATATATATATATATACATATATATATATATATATATATATATATATAATTGTAACTAGAAAGATGGAATACATATGTGGTAGAAACGTTTTTGTGAGTGTTAAAAAATGCACAAATGAGTGAGTGCTCATTGAGTGACAAATACGGTTACATTTAGTTTTATATAGTGTACGTAAGCAGGAGTCTGCATGAAAATTAATGTTTGCATGAAATATTGGTGGTTGTGAAGATGTGTAAGGCTGTGTTATAGCAGCTGGTGTGAATATGCAAATGTTTCCAGGTTTTTATTACAGTAAGGATTAATTAAGGGGATAGATTCAGTGTTGTGCATATTTTATGTTGTGTGTATTTGTTTCCTTTTGTCTAGTAAAGTAGTTTTGTTAGGGAAAGGTTTTTTATTAATGTAATGTGTAGGGTTAGGGTTAGGGGTAGGGTTATGGTTAGGGTTAGCATACACAATTAAGAAGGTGTTGAGGTCAATAATTAAGTGAAGTGAGGCATTTACTGAAAGGACTTTACATTGATTGACATGGAGGCACTTGCTTCACTTGTGCAGACATCTTTCCAAAGGTAAGGCTTTACTTTTAACAAAAATAACTTCAAGTAAAAACTTTTCCCTGCCCTTGCTTCATGGTCTCACTGCTTATTAACTGTTTAAATATGTGAAGAGCTGAGAAATCCAGTTTGGAAGAAGATAACTATTTCCTAGGAATGCAATGAACTTTCTCAAGTTTACATTGCAAATTGTGGATAATCATTATTTTAGCACATGGTTAAAGGACAAGGCAAACCAATTTTAGTTGCTATAGGAATATCATTAGCCCAAGTGTTACTTTGAGGGTGGCGTGGTGGCATTAGACAGTCTAACCTGTGCATTTTCTTTAGTACTAAATAGGGATTTATTTCAGCTTCAGGTCTTCATTCCTTTAGCAGTCTCATTAAAATTTCAAGCATGCAGGCTCTTTTCAAATGCGTGTTTTTCATTTTTATTTTTGATTTTTATGCTTTATACCAGTTCATATATGACGGTTATTACTTCATGAGGGTAAATACATGCCATACCTGTCAACTTTGTGGGCACTCTCCAGCATTTTAAATATGTCTTTTTAGGAAGGACAGTGTAGTATATTTAGTGGCTTTTAGCTGTTGCCCGTTCATATATTAAAAGATAGCTTGGATCAGTATCTAGGCAAAGAGGAAGGTTTGCTTTCATGTATAGCATGAGGCCTTTTCTAAAAAAGTAATATTATGCTGAAAAGAAAGAGAGAATATACCTGCAGTCTTTGACAACATTAGCCTTGACGAACTTCAGTTTGCTGTGTGAGAAACTTATACCTTTTAAATATGAAGTTAAACATTTTGAATCAAACCAGAACCCTTAATTTATTGCCAATTATCGTGTGGATTATTGCACGCAGTAATGAGAGCAAATATTTTCCTAAGAATCAAGACAAAAGCATTTTATTTGACAATATATTTAAATTCAACACTAGTCATCAGTGGTTACCTTTTTAATTATGTTCATTATTACAATCTTTCTTTAATTATAACATATACAGCATACTTTCAGTGTTATCTTTAATATATAAAACCAGATTCTCAGGTTAGTACAGTGCCGCAGTGGTTTGCATTATCATGCATTATCATGTCCTAGTACTCAGTTGTGAAGGTTTTCATTCAAAATGGGTGCCTTCTGTGCAGAATTTCCACATCCTCTGTGTGTCTAAGTGGATTTTACTGGGCACCCTCAACATATGCAAAGGGTGAGCAAACATTCCCCCAAGTTCTTCAAGTGTTCATATATGTGCCTGCATGTGTGTGTGCGTGCGTGTGCGCATGTGTGTGTGTGGGTGTGTGTGTGCATGTGTGTGTGCGTGCGTGCGTGTGTGTGTGTGTGTGTGTGAGAGACAGAGTTTGTGGTGTCCGCATCCTGGGATGTCCAGCTGTTCCATTCATGATAAGTTTGCCTATCCTGCATCTACAGATTGCAGTGATAGGATATGACTCCCTCATAGGTTCATAAGAACTTTTTAGGCTATTGATCTAGAAGAATCTTAAGAAGCCTAGCCTTACATTCACATGGTAGTTTGTGGATGAGGAAGCCAGAAGTGGGCATAGCAATTATATGACCTGAAATGTGTTTCCCCTATGCATGAGGGATGTGAGTGATAAAGCAGGGGTGAATTTGTGATTCCCATCTATTCTTCCAAATTACATTTGAATAGAGTAAGAGAAATGCTTTGCTTTCTGTAGAAGCAGTATTCTCTGGGATACATATTGATTTCGCCAACATGTCCTATTCTGTTATAAAAGAGTTTGAGATCCCTTGAGTGGTTGTTCACAATACTATTGGACTTGCAGATGTGTAATAGTTTAGAAAGTGTAGGGTCTGCAAAGGATCTATATGCAAACCTGAGTTTACATCTTAGCAGTATGGTAGCAAGAACAGGGACAAGGCTTTGAGACATTCTGCATAGTTTTTATGATTTAGGCCTTTGTTTAGTGAGAGAGCACTACAGTCTTTCCATGTGTGACAAGTGGTTAGATAGCCGCATACCAAAATGGACATTATAGTCAATAATCAGACAAATGAGTGCTGAGTACAGTGGAATGATTACATCCATTGAACTCCAAGCCTTTAGTTATAAGTTGTGAAGTGAAGAAGGACGTCCTTACAGTAATGGATACATGGTGATCAAAGGACAGTTTGTTGTCTACATAGGTTCCTAGATCCCTGACTACAGGATCAGCTTTCAAAGAGGGGAGTTGTTGATATGACAGTAGAAGGGAAGTCATACTTGCCAAAGCATACTGTTATGCATTTCTCGGCATTTAATTTCAGATCATTGTTTGACACCAGTTATTTGATTCAGAAAGGCCTTCTTAGAGGATTTTGAGGTCCTCTGGGGTGTCAATGATGGTGCAAAACTGATCCAAAATAAACCCTTAACATTTGTATTGACCTCTGAGAGGTAAAGGCCTAAGAGGACTGACTGAATGACTGAACCTCTGGGCACACCACTAGTACAGGACTTTTACATAAATCTAAAGGATATGTGGAATAAGGTCTTTATTTGGGTCCATATCTGGACAAAGCTTCATCTCTTTTTATCGGGATGCATTGTAGCTGATCAGCTGTCTGGTAGACCCATTGTTTTTCAATATATTTAGACACATTTCAACCCACATAATTCTTACTGGTTAAAAAATATAGTAACGTTAGATAACTTTATCTGGGAAGATAAAAGAAAATGAGTCATACTTACTTATATCTCAGGTCTATGTATCTTGGACTGGGACAATTACTTCAAAGCCTTTTTGCTATCTCACCTTTTCTCTTTGCATCATAATTGTTCATCAATATGGGCCCAACTAGAGGGAAAATTCATTCATTCCTACTCTTTCTAGGAATTAAATTGTTTTCCCAAAAGGTTCTCGCACATCTACGTAATTGGTACACTTAAAATGAATCCCATATAGTACTGAAACATTTAGCTAACAATCCCCCCTTGTATTTTATATGGGGTTTATTTATGCTGCTATGGAGAAACACAGATGGAATGGGAGGGTGGCCTAATGGTTAAGGTGTTTGCCTTACAAACACAAGGTGCAGGGTTTGAATCTCACAAGAGATAATTGGCTAGGCTTAAAATGGCTTACAAGGGCAGATAGCTTAGTACTAACCTATGAACCTATTACTCAAGAATCTGTTCTTTTATTGTTTAATACATGAGCATAAAATGGTTATTTCACCTAACAGCAATAGACAAAAGGAAATATACCTTTACCAGGTTTGAAAATCTTCAATACTTTCCGAGGATACCCAAGTCATCTTTGTGGGAATATCTGTAACTTCGGTACATGATACAGAGATTCCCCCCTTTAATATTCAAATCCCCAAGGGCTCTCCCAAAGCAAGTAAAATCTTTCCTAGCACTAGGCACCCTCCTTGCCTACCCTTCAGCTTTAAGGAAGCCACTTTATATTCCGTTTTGATTTCATATGTTAGAGGTAGGGTTACAGATAATTCAGTTTAAGGGCTCAATAAGCTAACTCCAGATTACTCCACTGGTCTACTTTCCTTTTATTGAAAATGGCATAGGATTAGAAGTAACCTCTGTATTTTCTTAAAAACAATGTATTACTGGTTCATAATGGTTATTGGACCCCAGCAGCTTGTGTAAAAAAGGGTTAGCTTTAATAAACTGGATCCATCTTATTATAGGACTCAATATTCCATGCTTAAGGCCAATCTTTATGTTGGAGTATCACCAACCGAGTCCACCCATTGGGACCAATGGAGTAGTCAGGGCATACATAGCTTCACTTGGAAGTTCCCCCTCCTCACTTTCCCTTGCAGCATTGTGAGTATGGATTATTCATATATAGACTTATCCTTTCCATTTGGGAGAAGTCCAAGAAACAAGAAGAATGCAACTGAAGATATCAGTAATATCCCAATAAATAACCCAAGAGAAATCCAGCATATGTTTATAGATATATATATTTATATATACAGGACATAACTCTGGTCATGCTTTCCTTCTTAACTTCTTACCTGTCCTTACTCATAAACCCTCATTATCACCCTCCAGTCCAATTAATGGGGTAAGCCTTGTGATGCCCCTGCACTGGCCCAGTAATCAAGGAGCTCAATCCTGACCACTAGCACCAATGAGAGGCATGCACATTGGGAAGGATAACAAATACACATACAGTAAAGTACAATTTCCCTTAAGAGCACACACAGATCCCAATCAGTCTGGGGCTGGTTTCTCCCTTTCTCTCCAGATCCCCAGTAGGACTCTCCACTGGCACAGCTATAGGTTCATAGGGTCATAGCTTCATAGGTAGGTACTAGGCTATCGGCCCAAGGGCCTATGTAAGCCTAGCCAACAAAGTTCCCTGGCTTACGCCACCCAAGACAGTTATTTTCCTGTGCCACTGTCCAGCAGAGACACAGAAGTGATCCCTGGGGTGTATTTCCTATTTCCCATCCACTCATCAAGATTTTTCTTGAAGAGTGCTAATGAAGAACTGTGCTTGACATAGATGGGTAGCCTGTTCCAGAGTATGGGAAGGCTCTGGACAGGAATCTATCCCACCAGCATGTCTTGTTTATTTTGGTAACAATGTTTAGGTCCCTAGAGCATGTAGCTTGGAGGGATTGGTATTTCTTTAGGTGTAGCATGTCCAACAGCTCTGGGTTTGACATATCTTTATATGTTAGGCAGAGATCACCTCGAAGTAGGTGATATGCTACGGAGTAAAGCTGGAGTTTTTTGAGATGGTCAGTGTAGGGCATTTGTTTGAGGCCAGTAATCCTCTTTGTGAAGTACTTCTGTGGCCTTTCCAGCTGCTGCAGATGTCTTATGAGGTACATTCCAAAAGGGGTGTTGTACTCTATAATGGGTCTAATGAGTGTCGAGTAGAGGGGAACAATGATCTCTTTTTTCCTGGATGAGAACCCTTTTATGATGAGGTGTGCCACGTAGAAGGACTTGCTGACTACTGTGGCGATGTGACTATCAAATGAGAGACAACTATCCTCCTGGGTCCCAAGTTCTTTTATCACACATTTGGTGTTAAGTAGATTGCTGCCTATGTGGTAGTTCATGGGTACAGAGTTTCTACCAAAGGGGATAACACTGCACTTTTTGGCATTGAGTTTGAGGCCATGGCTCTGACACCAGGGATCTGTCTCAGCAAGGCCCTTCTGTAGGATGTCCACATCATTTGGGGACTTGACTATGGCTCCTAGTTTGCAGTCATCTGCAAACTTCATTAGCCAGAGGCTTTCTGTGTTAGCCTATATTTCAGAGAAGTAAATACAAAACAGGAGAGTTCCCAGGATGGAACCCTGTAGTACTTCACTTGTCACTGCTTTGAGGTCAGATTTGGAGTCTGAAACTTTTACAGTGTGGGTTCTGTCAGTGAGCCAGTTGGCAACCCATCTTGTGATGTAGGGATTTATACATAGTTTAGTGAGTTTAGCTATAATTCCAGAATGGGAGATGGTGTCGAAAGCCTTGGCGAGGTCAAGATAGGCTGTGTGAACCACCTTACCCTCATTTACGGCTTTGGTGACTGCCTCAAAGAAGTCGATCTGGTTCAGGAGGCATGATCTGCCTTTCACAAACCTGAACTGGGTGGGATCCAGAGCTTGGAGGTTACCAATGTCTTTGTTTATGAGTTCCATGATGATACGTTCCATGGCCTTACAGACCAGGCTCATAAGGCTAATAGGTTGACAGTTCCCGGGATCAGTGGTGGCTCCCCCTTTGTGGAGTGAGATAACTGTTGCTGTGCTCCATCCATTCAGTGGGCACAAAGCCTGACGTGAGGCTATTATTGAACATAGTGCTTAAGTGGGGAGCCAGTTCATTCTGAAGTTCATGTAAAATGCAGCCTGGGATGTTGTCCGGTCCCATGGATGCTGTGTTTTTGGCTTTAGAGAGTGCAGCTTTTACCTGCATAATTGTGAATACAGGGACTCTGTATTCTTCCTGTATAGATATGGGCCCTTTATGGGGTGGGGGGTAAAGTTAGCACTGAACCTATCTGCCAGGATGTTGGCAATATCAGTTGGTTCTATAAGTTTCATGCCATTGTGCTGTAACTCAGAGCAGATCTGGGTGTTACCATTAAGATTCTTGACATAGTTATTAAATACTTTGTGGTTGTCCTTAGAAAAAGTGGTGATTTTGTTTTCATAGCTAGCTTTGGAGGATCTTATAAGGGATCTCAGCTTCTTACTGAAGCTGACCAGGGAGCTCTGCCACTCATGGGATTTTACTCTCTTTTGCAACAGTTTCTTCCTTCTGTTGTACAGTTTGTTTATGGCAGGGGACCACCAGATTGGCTTCCTTTTTTTGGAGGATAGCGTCTTGGTTCTGTTTGAGATAGAACAATCCATGCACTCGTGTAAGTGCTTATAGAGTGCATTTGTGTAGGATTTAGCAGTTGTAATTGTATTGTCCATCTGCATGGGTGCCATGAAGTTCACCACTTCCGTCTTAAGAAGCATGAAGTTGGCTTTGGAGAAAGTTTTTACCATGGTTTCCTTAATGGGGGGTGGGGGTGGGATGTAGATATCAAGGGTGATTAGCTTATGGTCGGATCGGACCAACAAGGAGTTGACTTCAGGTGTGGAACACCAGTCAGTCATGTTGGTAATGACTAGGTCTAGGATACTGTTGCCCCTGGTGAGGGTGTGGATAAGTTAATCCAGGGCATTGGAGTTTATGAATTCCAGAAAGCGTTGAGCTAAGGAGTTGATACACAAGTAGTTTTCCCAGTTAATGGGGGGTAGTTGAAGTCACCCATTATTAGGGTGTTTTGTTGACCCCTAATATTTTCCAGCACATCAAGAAAAGGGGAGTGGGAATCATGGGGCATAGTGGGGGATCTGTAGCAAGCTACAATTTGGATTGCAGTTTTGCCCAGAGTTAGTTGCACTTGGATAACCTCGGATGCATTATGCTGAGCAACTAGCCTGGAAGTGTGGATGTCCTTAATGAATATGGACACACCTCCACTTTTGGTGTTTCGGTCCATGTTACATGGCCAAAAAAGTGTGGTATGAGTTATAGCCTGGTAGTGCAGGGGTGCTCTCTGGAACTTTGAACCAGGTCTCAGTCACTGCACAGATATCAATGTTTTCCATTTTAAGGAGTGCCTCGAGTGAGTGCATTTTGAGATTTAGACTTCTAGCATTGAGTAGCATTATCCTCAGTTTTTGCTTGCCTGTTCCTGTTACAGTGGTGAATTAGTCATTTGAACCTTGCCTAAAAAAGGCACTATAGGGGCAGCAAGAGCTTTAGCCAGTATCCGGAATCCCAGGGGTGACAGGTGCAGGCTATCTGTGGCAAAGCATGGTTCAGATCTCAGCTGAGTAGTCAAGCCAAAACCACCAGTACCCTCTCTGTCCAACCAGTGCTTTGTGTCCCTGCCCAGGTAGCTGACACGCACACACAGTTTGAGATTTGGTTTATATACAAACATGCAGACACTCCTGAGGAAGGCTGGGACAGATTCTCCAGCTATGCCCCTTCCTGCCACACTATAAGGTAGTAATCACTGCCAACAACTACTCTTGTCAGCTACTAAGGCCCTTCCCAAAGGGTGACCAATTTCACTGTGTATTATTACTGTTATCCAAATAGTAAGTGTGACCCAGGGCTAAAGCTATTGGAGTGGCTTGGACAGTATCATCAAATTATGCAATGTACTCTGAGAGCTTAAATTACCTTTACACAAAACATCCACAGTTGAAAGGTTTAAACATATTTAATATTGAATAATAAAACACAAGATAATACTTATTATTTCAACACAATGCCATTACAGAGTTCAGAAATCACAGGAAAATGCTTTAAAATAATAGTGTAGGACAGTCTGACATAGATATAGAAAACAGCTAGACTAATCTCGCTATTTCTATCTATCTCTAAGAGAAATCAGTGTTCTAAATAAATATCTTACATAGCAAAGGCAGAGTGCTGGTGAGTTGATGTCTTCAGACAAAATCCAAAATGCTTAATTCTCTCTCTCTCTGTGAAAGTCTTAAATTGATAACACGCTACTGGTGAGTCATTTCACATTACATCATTCTTGACACTTCTCTGGTTCCAAGGCTAACAGAAACTCAAAATTTACATTTCTTAGTAAGCTGCACCTGGCCAGGAAGCCACAGCAATAAAAGACATTATACATGTAAAACCTTATCTCTTAAATCAAGACAATAGAAGGAATTTCCTGGCCCAGACATCCTAGATCCGAGCTTGCACTCAAACAGTCATACAGTGCTTGACTTATCAGCTTTCTTCCAGCAGAGTGCACTGTGATTACATTTTTGAAGCTCAGTACAACATATAGTTTAATCGTAACATATAGTTCTCTTTACATTTGTAAACCAAGCATGTGGATTATATTAATATTTACAAATGACATAGAATTATTTACAAACTTCTATCTAGCTAAGCTGACAGCCTTAACAAGCCTCATCATATACCATGTGATTTGCCAATATTTTATTTTAAAGCATTTTTCTGCACTTGTAGTTATAAAGAAGATTCTTCCCACATCTATCTTTTCTCTCTGACCTTTCTATTCTTCCTTCATTCCTTCTATTCCTTATAATTTATTTTATGTCTCTCTCCCATCTCTTGGCAGGACCCATTACACACTTGAACCTAAGTATAGGTCATTATAAATATTTTTTCATCTTTATATGTTGTTTTCCCTTTACCTTGTTTCTGTGGTAAAATTAACTGTTTTAATATATAGTCATTGTTCTTATTATGCAAGCTGTTAGTGACTGTGACACCACTTTAGAGTATCTAATTAGTCTTACCTGTTTCATATGTATGTTAATTTTTAAGTGTTACATGTTATTATATGGTTTAAAGCTTTCTAATTAATACAAACATATGTTGCATGGACTAGCGGCAGGAATGTAGAGCTGAGCAACCTAACTTCCTGAGTTCTGTTTCTGAGACATGTTGTTACCCATCAAGTTACATAAAGATTTGCATTTAGCTTGGTGTCTTTATCTTTCATATCTGAATGTGGGATGGTGCTGAATGCCTTTGTGAGGTCTACATATACTATGTGCACTGATTTCCCCATAACCATTTTTTTATTAACCTCCTCGAAAAAGTCATCCAAGTTAAGTAAACAGGATCTCCCCTTGACAAACCCAAACTGGCTCAGGTCGAGAGTTTGCAGGATACATATGGGTAACTATCTGTGGTGAGTCCAAGGTCCCAGGTTTGAGACTGACAAGGTTTTGTTGGGAGGGTGGCCTAATGGTTAAGGTGTTTGCCTTACAAACACAAGGTGCCGGGTTTGAGTCTCACAAGAGATAATTGACTAGGCTTAAAATGGCTCGCAAGGGCAGTTAGCTTAGTACTAATCTATGAACCTCTATATATATATATATATATATATATATATATATATATATATATATAGGGGCATGTGAAGTTTGAATCAGTGCTTGCCCTCCTGCAAAATTGAAGTTTAAAGGAGAGGAATAATGTTTATGATTCACTCTTCTGCAGTTTCTATCTTTTCTTTTGGTCTGTTTACACTCAGTGTTACAACTAGCAATATTTGATTAGGGAGTTTTGCGTATGTCCTTATTTATTCATTCCATAATGATCCTTTCCCTAGCTTTACAGATGTGATAGGTCAGGCTTATGGATCTATTATTCCCTGGGTACATTGACACCCCATCTTAGCTTTCCTCCATTCATCAGGCACAGAGCCTGTTTGGATGTTGGTATTGAATAGCCTCTTTTGGGGTTTGACAGTTCCAGTATTCCAGCTGGCCTGTGAGCAGCTTGGTATGTTATCTAGCCCAATAGGACTAGAGTTCTTGACCTTGGATAGTGTCTTGAGAACTTGTTTTTGGGAGATTTAAAGGGGGAGTATAGATACAAGTATGGGCTCTGGGAATATAGAAGGGGAGAGGGGATAAAGTTTGAGCTAAACTTCTCCACCAGAATATTGGCTATACCTTCTTGGTCAGAAAATGTGATATCATTTGCTATTAACTCAGTGCAGTGCTGAAGTTAATTCTGACATTTTTAACATTGTTAAAGAAGGATTTGTGGTCATCCTTCACCTGGGTGGCTATTTTTAACTCATATTTGCAGGAGTTTTTTTTCTGTCATTATGAGTGTTAACAGTTTTTTTCTTTAATTATAGACCTTATTTCTGTTTGTGTTACATCATGAGTGCTTATTTTTAAATATGACATTGTAATTACTTCAAAGGCAGGCAGAGGTGTCTGTGCAGCCATTTACATGTGCATAGAATTCGACACTAAAGGATTCTGCATAAGCAGTGGGATCATGAAGATGAAAGGAGATTTTAAATTTAGCCATGTCATCACTCAGGTTTAATAGACTAGCCTTAGCATAATGTCTGAGCACCGAGGTATTGTAATAAGCTTTTGACTTCAGATTTATGGTGAATGTAACTGAGTTGTGGTCAAATTTAACCAGGATAAAGTTAAAACTGATGGGGAACAAGTGCAGGATTTTATCACCCCTGGTTGTGGCGTGGACTAACTGGTACAGGCAGTTTGTATTAATGAGGTCCAGAAATGCCTGGGTGCACATGTTTTCGGATGCATAACTGTTCCATCTGATGCAGGGGTAAATATAGTCATCTAGTGTAATGGCATTTAGCTTAATTCATATGGTCTCTATACTATTTAACTAGGAGGTATGGCATGCAGGAGGCCCTATGGTTGGCTATGACATGATAAGGAGTTTTGTTGATTGAACATAGAAGAGTCCCAGATCATTATCTTGTCTAAAAATTGCGGATGTGATATTTTTTAAGAATGTGCAAATACCACAGTCTTTAGTGCCTTCATCTGATGTGGTGAGCCTGAACACGTTTTAGACATTGAAACACTGCAGTGTTGGAATGTTCTCATTGGTCTTAAGCCAGATCTCTCTGGCGATGCATATATCAAAGTGCTCCAGGGTAAGAAATGCTTGTAGGGAGTGATGTTTTTTGTTGAGGTTCCTAGCACTGAGTAGCAATACCTTTAAGTTATTCAGATTTTATTCTATTATATTGAAAGCTTTAGGATATAGTAGTTGCTAAAAAGGTCTGGGGTGATGGGCTAGGATTTAGCCAATATATAATTGCCTTAGGTAGGATGGGTACAGGTCATCCATGGCAAAGCCGATAGCGCAGTTTACCACCTCCTCCCAGAGTGATATACAACACCAAACATTAAGCTAATTGTTTAAGTCAATGAACATTTATTTGCATTGTGGCTCAAGACCAGTGTCCTACCTGCCTGGACACGTATTCTGTGAGTTCCTTCATGTCTCTCTTCATACAATCCAGAAAAACCTGGGTCAAGTCATTTACACCTGCTTGCATTATGACTATGTACTTGTGGTGCAAGGAGTTAGGGGAATGTATGATGTTTTATTCCTAGAACCTGATAGGCAACTGAGTGTGAAACTGCCCTTGTACAGTATGGTGAGTGTTGAATTGGTTTGTCTCACTATGGGCCTAGAACTGAATCAGGTGGGTAAAGTAAAATAAGCAGAATTAGTGAATTAGTGAATGAATGAATGAATGAATATATTATGTGAATGAGTAGATGAATGAATGAATGAATGAATGAATGAATGAATGAATGAATGAATATATAATAAATGAATGAAGTGAATGCTCATCCATCCACTGATATAAAATGTCAAAGCCTGCTTCACCCTATGCCCGTAATTTCTTCTTCCACCTGCACTGGTATTGGCTATTTTCTCCTAATATCCAAATAAAGTAAATGGATGCAGAAATCACAATTAGAAGCCTAGAGTTAAACAGAAAACTTTTACATTTCCTTTGTAGACATTTTACAGGAGACTGCCCCACACAATGAATCCAAGTGGCCTTTCATATGCACTTGTCAATACAGACATAAGCAAATGCTTTTGTCATTGGCATGGATGTTATTGTTCACTGGAGAAGCACTACACCTTTGACTACAACCTGAGACCATTCCAGTAATGGCAGTTGTTGTAAGATAGCCTTAGAATATGCTAGCCAATGTTGGATTTATTTTTATCTCAAGCTGATTAATTGGTTGCTGTTGATGCCTCAATGTCTTTCAGATTAGACTATTGCAATACCTTGCACTGGAGATTTCCTAACACCAAACTTGATTATTTCCAGATGGTGCAGACTGCTGCAAAGCTACTAACTTGTATAGAATGTTGTCTGCACATTACACCTGCTCTTCCCTGTGTGCATTGGCTTTGTGTCCACTCATGATGTGAGTCCCTTTTAGAGTTCACCATTTCCACCCCAGATGGATCTTCTCCGGGCTACTTTTTCTCTACATTTCTACCCCCTGAATAACACATCTCCCATAACCCCTTTGTTGATACAACAGACCTCTTCAACTCATCTCATTCCTACACTCTTGTCTCATCGTCCCACAATACTTTTCTCAGTTTTTATAATGTGGTAGCTGCTGAACATCTTATCACTGTGTCAAATTACAAGGAAGAACTGAAGAATAGCATGTTACACCCTATGAAAGCCTGTAACATACTTATTTGACTATGCTTATGAAGAAAATACTGGATTATATGTATATACATGAATGTTTTATTGTGAAGCTAATGCTTGGAGGTTTTTGTTTCTCCATATGAACTTAATCCAACTATCCTCTGTTTAAACCTAAAATGTAAATGTTGGTAAGTTTTTCTCCCCGGACCTCCAGTGAAAATGGCATCGTTTTGATCCAAGTGGACCTTTGTGCTAAACAAATGTGAAAATAAATAAATAAATAGATAATTAAATAAATAACTGCATTTTAGCAGAAGGAGCTAGTGGTACCCTAAAAATCTACTTATGTTTTTAGCTCAGTATCCCATGGGCTGCTTCTAACAGTTCCACAGGTGTTTCTTACAAAGTTCTTTAATCATTGTCAAAAAGCATGGATAATGTTTCTAGCATAAAAGCAAGAGGCGTGCTTGAATTTTTATATATGAGATTCAAACTGAAATCTCTGGCTGTTTTTTGGTCTTGGTTTTCTATAAAACTGGAACCTCTTGCTTACATTACAAAATAGCCATTGTTTGGCAAACTTCTGTTCATAGGTTGTATCTGGTAAATGTGTCTCCGTGATGCTGAAAATCTTAAAAAAAAAAATTAAGGGGAACCGTTTCCCAAGTTCAAAAAATAATGAGTATAACTGAAACTCAAAGGAGAGCATATAGTTTAGTCATTCCAAACAGTGAACAAGATGGCATGCCCTTTTGCTGATGGCAGATAATCCCGAGGTAAGACATTTTAGCACGTTATTGCATTTAGAAGCAGTAGCTCCCAACTAAGTAATACACTTGATTTATAATTGAATGCTGTCATTCTATTTTATAAGTAATATGTGATTATTATGCATGCAAGCACATCACCTAATGATATGAAATTGACAAAAATGAAAAGTCAGTTTGGCTGTCATGATCTTGAATCCATACTCTCAAAATCATAAAATGCACTCCAGTGCAAAGGTTAACAGAGTTAATTATTTTACTCCATTACAGTCAAAGAAGATAAATCAGAAAGTGAAAACAGCTCTCAAAGAATACATATTCAAATATTCACATTAATAGAGCTGCAGATAACAAACTATATAACTATAACTATATTGAAGGTACAGTTGCATGGGCCCACCGCACAAAGGTTGACCAGGGAATAGCCAGTTTTAACAACAAAAACAGCTTGAATTTCTAACTTAACAAGCAGTACCACCATTAATAATGTCAGGCTGGAACAGATATTGTGAAATTTAGCAGGCAAGTTAATCCATAGCATATACAAGTAAAAAAAAAAAAAAAACCACTGTAAAGCGACACAGGCATATTTCAAATATGCATCAGATAGTTTCTGTCAGCATAACAGAGTTTCGGTTCTGCAGCAATGCACTGAGATGTCACCTTGTATAAAATGTTCAAAATTAAACAGTTTTGTTTGGAAAAAAAAGTCTTCTATGTGTTCCATTCTATGTGTTCCATTTTATGTGTTCCATTCTGTTTTGTGTGCATGCCTGTGCTCGTATGTTTGTGTGTGCGTGTGTGTGTGTGTGTGTGTGTGTGTGTGTGTGTGTGTGTGTGTGTGTGTGTGTGTGTGTGTGTGCGTGTTTGTGTGTGCGTGCGTGCGTGTGTGTGTGTGTGTGTGTGTGTGTGTGTGTGTGTGTGTGTGTGTGTGTGTGTGTGTGTCCACAAGTTTTTGTGTGGTTGTTTTGATATGGATTTTGCTGGAAACATTTCCCAGATTGTTGAAGACGATTACAACTGTGAAACCGCAGTTGTGCGACTATGTTAACATCAACACATATTGAGTGAACCTTGAAAACATTGAATATCCTGAAGCGTGAAATTCGAAATTTTGACTCATCATAGTTGGCCCTTCTCCAGTATAGCTCCTTAAGGTAAGTGTACAATAGTTATGGACCTTAGGGTTAGGGTGCGGGTTAAGGTAAGTTCATACATAGTAATATATGTAAGCTTTAGTTTAAGGTTAGAAGTAGGGTTTTGGTAAGTGTATGTATGTGGATTATTTATTTAGTTTGGGTAGGTAGTACGTAGCGGGCGATGGGTTTGGCCAACTATGCCGATTCAACATTTTGAATTTCACAGTTCAGGACATTCGGTGTTTTCGTGGTTCACTCAATATGTGTCGACGTTTACGTATTCACGCATGTGAGGTTTCACAATTATAATATAGACCCGTTGAAGGCGTGATTATTACCAGTGCTACATTACATCTTTATGTAAATCATGAGTTTAGCCACTCTAATATGGTCAAATATGGATTCCTAAGGCAGTGAAAGAAAGTCTGGCATAAAGCATTAAGTCAATGAGCTAGTATTTAGTTGCTTTCTGTAGTGCAAGTGTTGATTTTCTCACCCCCATTTGCCTACTGTGTAACTATGACCAAATTATTTAATGCTCTCTGGTGCAATTGTGAAATGTCACTATCCTCTCCAGTTGTCATCTATACATGTACCTACTAACTACATACATTTATAAATGTTGCATGCTTACAAGAACTACCTTGCTCATTCCTGAGTAAAATTCTTTATGTAAATGATGTGAACTCCTTACACAACTACAGGTAAATGTCTAACATATGTGGATGATAGCAACCATTAAAAAACTCTAAACATATACCAAATCTTTTAAATGTTGCCACAGAAAACACTTCAAACACAGTAATCCAGAATGCCATACATGCAGTCATCCATCATAAAACCATATTCTGACACATTGGTAATAACTTATAAAAACATTCAGCAAACACCTTACAAGAAAAAAAAATCTTTGTAAACACTTTTCAGGAGATGGTATACCCTTATAATATATACAGTCCATGACAGCTGAGAAAAGCAATATGCACCATAAAGCATTAATGATAGATTTTAAATAACTGCATGCACAGTAAATAGAGTCACCAAATTAGACATAAAAATTATGACGTTGACCTATATTCATATGACAAAAATTCTGAGCATTGCAAGCACTGGAGGCAGGACATCAAGTAAGATTTTTCACTCTTGTCAATGTAGGGGTGAATAAAGTAGGCTATTGCCTCCTGATGAAGATGTAAGGCACTTCAGCACATGCCTTACAAGGACAGACTAAAGTCCCTGTCACTATACACAGTATCGTATGGACTTCTTAGTGGAGACTTATGGCTGACTTACAGAGCAATCTCTGACCTAAATCTAATGAATCTGCTGTACATCCATAAATCAAACGGGACTAGACCTATCCATTCCTGCGACTTGAATAAGATATGCTAGAGGTACAGATATGTCTCACAGTGACTGTCACATATTACAGTGACTGTCACATCTTTGGAATAGGCTGTCAATTCATGTGAAGCACAGCACCTCTATGACACTGTTCAAAAGGAACCTGGACGAGTGGATGGGGCACCGTAAATTCTTACTGGGGTTAGCACGCATAACCCTACTGGACATGGGAAGACATTACTAAATACAATCCTGGATATTGACTAGAGTATCTATGGTATAACTTTGGGATAAAATGGCCAGGATTGAAATGACCTCTGGTTCAATAGTCTATTAACCTCCTATGATCCTATGATCCTAGGATAACATGACATGCTTCTCTCTCTGCGCCAGGAAAGACATCTATACTAAGGAGGTATTTATATTTCTTAAGATAGTACTATGTTATATGGTGAAAAGAAGGGTATGTAACAAAACCAATATCTGTTGTTGGGAATTATTTTTTTTTCTGCATGGAGAATTGTCTGACATCCCACAGTATTTGATTTTGATGATCTCCCCCTCTTTGCTCAATGAGTTTGTACATGCTAATGAAAAAAATCCTTTGCCCAAGTGCCTTTTTTAGGTTGGAAAAAAAAGAAGTGATGTTTATCCAAAAAATAACATCTCAAGAGACAAGCCATCGGACACCAGAGAGTTAATATCTTATATGCATAACCTGAAGACTTTCAAAGAAGATTCATGAAGCACTTCCCATATTTTTATTTGCTCGTTTTTATTTAATTGTTTATTTAATGTCTATGCTAGTGCCACTAGATATGGCTAATTTTCAAGGTAAAAAAGATGAGACAGTACCAGGATTTTAGAGAAGCTGTACTACGTGTATGTGTGTGTGCGTCGGTGCTCAAGTGTGTGCATGTGCATGGGGTGCCATCATGACTCTTTCTGCAGAGACAGGAAGATAATATAGCTATGGACACAGCGGTCCTAATCTTCTCTGCCCTTTGAGAGTAGAGTTCAGTAATGGACACTGAATGTAGTGTCATTTTTATAAGCTTTATGGAAGATATGCCAACAGTACGACAGATAAAAGAACTAGGAGAAGTTACTGATTCTTACTGAAGGGCGGGAGGTTGGCATAATGGTTAAGGTGTTTGCCTTATAAACCAAAGGTGCAGGGTTTGATTCTCAAATGGGGTAAATGGCTAGGCTTAAAATGGCCCAGAAAGGCAGTTAGCCTAGTACTACATCTATTCTATCTATTCTATTCTATTCTATTCATTCTCAAGCAAACATCAGATTCATCATGGTGACAAATTGTTTAAGTGGTTGAACTAAGAGATGCTCTATTCTAGATACTGAAAGATTTAAGGTATCAGTTTCCTGTTTCTGAGTGCGTCAGTGCTAATACCAAGTACCACAAAATAGTGTTTCAGGACAAAGAGCAGAAAGCTAAGCATCTGCAAAAAAAAAAAAAAAATGTCTTTGCAGTTCTTACTACTGACAATGTTGTCAGTGTGGTTGTTTCAACTAAGATGAATATGGAAGTCCGAAGAATAAAAAAAATAATTGTAATGAAACCACACAACATGAAGAGGCAGAAAAAATCAAAAAAAAAATCCAAGTACAAATGGTTAAGCACCTTTATCCTGAAATTTTAGTGGGACTTCATCAGAGCCAATAAAACCTTACAACACAAAAAAACTTTAAATGTACATACAACCCTTCAGTTTAAGAGGTCATGTGACTAACATCAATTAAAACAGCTACTAGTGTGTTATGCAGCACTGTTGCTTGAAACCCTTTCATGTAGCATTTAAAGAGGTAAGTCATGTTAAAAAAGCAACTAACATTATTAACATTTTATGTGATACTAAATACAAAAATATCTAAAACAGTAGTGTGTAAAACTAGAAAGAAATGCAATATATTTGAATGTATAGTATTATACCGCACTTTTGCTTAAACCCTTTTCTTGTAAATTTTGAAGGGCTAAGTCATGTCACAGAAAAGCAATTAACAATATTATCAATTCCCTGTGGTACTAGTTATAAATTATTCTACAGCAGTGTATTTTTCTATCCTGACCAGTGTCATCTATAAGACCATGGAACGTATCATTATGGACCTCATAAATAAAGACATAAGTGACTTCCAAACACTGGATCCTACCCAATTCAGCTTCGTGAAGGGCAATTCCTGCCTGTTAAATCTGGTGCCTTTCTTTGAAAGTGTGACCACAGCCACTGAGAAGGGCAAATCTGTGCACACTGCATAACTCGACTTAGCAAATGCTTTTGACACAATCCCACACTCAGGCATTGCCAGTAAACTTAGCAAAAAAATATATATAAAACAAGACAATGTCTACCCTTTTCATGACGAAAATTACTAAATCAAGAGAATAAAAATTAGAATTCAACATTTCCATTCTCACATATTCCATGCCTGTATCAGTAGGAATCAATGTATACAAAGATTGAACATCCATTCTTACCAATAAAATCTGTATCCAAAATGTCTAACTTCTTAATAGCTTCTATAAGAGGAAAAACATCTCTAATGAAAGATTCACTTTTTACTACCACTTTTTGCAAATATCTGTCCACAGTACTCTCTAGAATGCTCCTACAGTCCACATTTTTCCAAAAAGCCACTGAAGAAGGCAAGGCTGTAGTAGAATGTGCATTGACCCTGCCTGGAACTGGTTTATTATAGTGGGAGTAAGATAAAGAAATGATATGAGACAACCAGGTTGAAATTGTCTGCTTTGAAATGAATAACTGATCAAATTTTCTGATGTCTTCGGTCATTTATGGGATCCTCATGAGCTTATACTCCAACACTTGATCCTCTATTCATTGGTTATTTTTGGCAAATAAATCTATCAGTAAACATTCTTACCCGCCTCTCCTTCCCTCTGAATTCTAAATGTTGGCACCTTCTGAATGATATCCTCTGCTCAGAAATCTAAATGTTGGCACATTCTGCATGATATTCTCCCCTCAAAAATCTAAATGTTGGCCCATTCTGCATGATATTCTCCCCTCAGAATTCTAAATGTTGGCACATTCTGCATGATATTCTCCCCACAGAATTCTAAATGTTGGCACATTCTGCATGATATTCTCCCCACAGAATTCTAAATGTTGGCACATTCTGCATGATATTCTCCCCTCAGACTTCTAAATGTTGGCACATTCTGCATGATATTCTCCCCTCAGACTTCTAAATGTTGACACATTCTGCATGATATTCTCCCCTCAGAATTCTAAATGTTGGCACATTCTGCATGATATTCTCCCCTCAGAATTCTAAATGTTGGCACATTCTGCATGATATCTGCAAGGAAAGGTATAGAAGCTATCTTGTTAAATAAATGGGTATCCTTTTTAGATTCACTTAAAAGTCTAACTTAGCTATCACTTCATAAATTCTATTTCTATGTATGTGCCATACTTGACAGGAGTTAACTGGAGTGGCTTTCCCTCTTTGTTTCTCTCCTAACTCCCAGAGTACATTATTGTGAATACTCTAATAAAAATTACTACTCTCTGCCTTTATTTTCTTTCATTAACTTCATCTATATTATATTTATACACAAAATCAATAGGATGCTATTCTTTTTAGTACTAGTATATCAAGGTGAGTTATGTTTTTAACACCTTTATTGAATTAGCATGTATGTATGACATAGGCACATTTACATTTATATAAAAGTATTGTCAGTAGATAGTACTGAAGTTTGTTATACCTGGTTGGTTTCTTAGGAATCACACTAGAATATTATCAGTGGATATTTGTTTAGCACTAATGTACTATAGTAATTTTCATATTTGATTCAGTATTCTGTTAATTCAAGATTCTATATGATTTCATGCTCTTACATTGAACTACTTCATATAGACTAATTTAATGGTACATTTGGTTTGTCTAAACTTAATATATATGCACACACACACACACACACACACACACACACACACACATATATATATATATATATATATATATATATATATATATATATCTACACAGTCAATATAAAAAGTGTACATACCCCTGTTAAAACGCCAGGTTTTGTGATATAAAAGAATGAGACCACAATAAATCATTTCAAAACTTTTCCCACCTTTAATGTGACCTATAACCTTTACAATTCAATTGAAAAACAAACAAATCTGTTAGGGAAAAATATAAAAAATAAAAAATGTACAATAAGCAGGTTGCATAAGTGTGCACATCCTTAAACTAATACTTTGTTGAAGCACCTTTTGCTTGCATAAATTCCTCTGTTGAAGTCCTTCACTGAGTGACAAAACTCTTGATAGAGCTACATATAGATTTAATTTTTCCTGTGGGAGAACAGTACTTTGAGTTGATGTTTCTCGGAGATACCCCAGGAATACTATTCAGTGGGATTGGGTAATATAAGTTTTTGAATGTTCTCCCGGAAAGCTATGCTATGAAGGAGATCTCTTACAAAAGTGAGAGATTGCTGACTCTTTGGAAAAAGACTCTGGAAAGATAACCAAGTTGCCTAAATAAGGAAAAAGTGTGATTACCTTGCAGTTTTCAATAGGTAATCATTGCATGTAGACAGTTTGTAAACATCCTTGGAGCACTGCCTAACACAAAGGGTTATGCAGAGAACTGAATGTGTAAACCAGATGCATATAACCTTAAAAGCAAAATATTTAAAAACTGTGGCCATAAAACCATGATAATAAACATATTTTAAATTTAAGGTTATCAAAAAAACTGAAAGGGGAAATAAGAGGTAACAGGGTGTGAAGGGATTGCATTGTGTAACCTTCATAAACTGATTTTCCTTGAAAACAGAAACATCCTTGAATAAAAAAAAAATACCTGCAAGAGAGAGAGAGAGAGAGAGAGAGGAAAAAGTTCTATTTATCCTTGAGACAGCAGATGCTGAATGGCAGGGGGAAATAAAAAAAATCTGATCTTGTAGATTAGCAGGAATCCACTGAATAGGAACTAGGGACTCCCACTGCCATCTTTACTTGTGATGGATAAATTACAGAAACCATTTGTCTGAGATTATCAGTTTACAAACAGAGAAATGGATAACATATTTTGGGGAAAAATTAAAGGGTAGCCAGCATGAGATTGGGGGGAATTATATTTTATAGATATCATTCTGACCATTATCTCAACTCTATTTATAAATAATGCCAAAAAATCAATATAATCTGCTGTTACATCTCCCCAGGCAATAACACCCCCACCATACAGATCTTACAATGGATCTCAAATAAACTTCCCCAGGAAACCATTCTTTTAGGTGACCTAAACACAGACTGGTTAGCTGGTAACTCCAGCAGCCACACACATCACATCAGTCTCTATGGCTTTACCCAACTCATCCAGAAACACACTAGAGTATACAAAAGAACCCACAAAAAAAAAACAATCTTAGATTGGACACTAGTGAACTGCACCAAACAAAAATATCACACTGAATGTCTACCAAACAGCCTAAGTGACTACCTCCCCATATTCCTAATACGCAACCAGACCAACCTTAATAATCCTACAATTTTTATACTTGTTAGAGATGACAGTAAACTGAATATACAAGACTTTAATCACATTTTAAAACACTTTAAATGGGACCCACTACTAACATTAAACTTAGACCAAGCCATGGACCACTTTAACAACACTTTCATTACAGTCCTAAATTCAATCGCACCGATAAGAAAAATCAGAGTGAAATGAAACTACACACCATGGCTAAGTAGGGACAAATGTGCCCTACTAAAAACTAGAGATAACTCTTGGAAAGAATAGAAAACAGATAGCACAAACCTATCCAAACAAAACTACCAAAAAACTAAAAAATCAAGCAAAACAACAAACAAATTGGATAAACAAAACTACTTTCTTAACATCCAAAACAAATACACAAGACACCCTCAAAAATTCTGGCATTCCATTAACTCCCTACTTAACCCAGGTAAAACATCCACCCCTACTCCCGCCACAAACAATGACATTAAAGACATTGCCTCCCATCTCAACCACCACTTTACTGAAACAATTCTATCCTTATCTTCTCAACTCACCAAAAACAAGCTATCTTACACCCCTAACCAACCCCTCAACAATATCCCCTTCTTCACTCTCTTACCTGTCACTACCACTGCAATAAAAAAGCTGCTACAAAAACTTAAACCTACCACCCTTGCCACAGATAACCTACCGGCAAGCTTCCCAAAATAGCAGCTGTCTCCCTAGCTTACCCTGTTTCCATCCTATTAACTTCTCCATTCAGGAATCCTACATTCCACAGCTATGGAAAGTATCATACATTATCCCTCTTCATAAAGGCGGAAGCTCTTATGACATCACTAACTACTGACCCATAACTATCCTAACCCCCTTATCTAAAATACTAGAAAGGTGTATCCACTCTCCAGTTATGAAATTCCTAAACTCTAACATTCACCTCTCTCCTACTTAACACGGCTTCCGACAATACCATAACACAACTACTGCTCTCTTCTCTTTCACAAATACAGTTAACCATCACAGAAATAATAACAACTTCATATCAGCAGTATTCTTAGACCTATCTAAGGCATTTGATATAGTGTCACACACCATACTACTAGACACCTTGGCCTCCCTATCCTTTGCCCCTTTCACTATAGTCTGGTTTAAAAGCTACCTGTCAGACAGACAACAATCTGTCCAATGGCTAAACAAATGATCTCCACTACTGCCAACTACTATAGTAGTCCCACAAGGTTCAATATTAGGACCATTACTGTTCTCCATATTTACTAACAACCTTCATACCTCCACCCAACATGCCAGACTTATACAATATACATATGACTCAACTCTGATCTGCTCTGCACCATCAATGACTACCCTACAAAAACTCACTCTGGAATCCTTCACCTTCACTATCACATCCAAATATGGTACTAACATCTCCTCCACTGACCACACCAAACTCCTAGGTGTAGAAATTGACAATAAACTACTATCTGATGTCCATATATTACAAACAATCAAAAATTTTCACAAAAAATGGGTACACTATACAGACATAGAAAATTCCTATCTGATCAGGCACGTATTACACTAGCCCAAACACAACTACTGTCCACCCTTATGCATGCTGCTCCAGTCCTTTCCCACACAAGAAAACAAGACCTTGAAAGGCTTGAATCATGCTACAATAAAATTGCTAGATTTGCTAGTAACTCCACCTTCAAAACCCATCACTGTCAAGCATTACGTGAGCTTAAATGGTTAGAACTTCCTCAACTACTTAACTATCACCAATTAGTACTAGCCCACAATATTGTGAATTATCCTAACAAAACTCTATCCCTAAAACAACTCCTAACCCAGTAAGTATCAAATTGCCCTCTCCACTCTTCTGAAAAAACTCTCCTCTGCATCTCCTCAGCCAATAACTCTGCAGGTAAAGCTCTGTTCTCCCACAATGTAGCCAGAAACTGGAACAACTTTCTCCCTACTCTAACCTTCGCTCCTTCAACTACTCTGTTTAAAAAAATCTCTCAAAGCACACCTAGTGAATTCTTGCCTGTGCCCATGCATCACATAAAACCTCTACCTCATATAACATCAATCTTCTAGCTACTGATATAAAATTCTGCTGGTATGCAAAAACTCAGGAATCCTTATCAATAAACTGAAAATTTAATGTTTCTAATATGTTTGACTTTACATTTCTTACTTTTTTGTATAAAAGTGCTTATGACTAATATTTCCTATATGTAACTTGTACTACATGTTTAATTATTATTTGTAACTTGTATGGAGCTTTTTCCCCCGGGCCTCCACTGTAAATAGACCTGTCCCCAGTCGGACTATCCCAGTAAACAAAGGTAAAATAAAAAATAACTTGTTGGATTGCCTTTGTCTTTGTTTCCAGGAGGCACCACTTTCTTTTTACAACCTTCTTGCCATTCTTTTTTGAATACCTGCTTGCCTGAAGTTTGCTAATACTGTTTATTTTGATTTTTTTATAAAAGAATCATGAATTAGGGATTAAACCTTTAACAAACATTATCCATGGGTCCTCACGACATACCAGGTTGTCTGATTATCAGTGCCAAATATGGCCTTTCTGAACCCCTACTTAACCTCATTAATGTAAGCCTCACTACTAATTAAATTTCTGAAGCTTGAAACACAGCTATGGTGATGCCATTATACAAGGGTGGCCCAAGCGTGGACCCTGGTAACTATAGACACACTAGTCTCATTAGCCTCATACATAAACCTGTGGAGCACATTATTTCAGTTATCCTTAATCTGGCCACTGAAGATATCTTAATCTCATACCCTCATTAATTTGACTTTATCAAAGGAAGACCCTGACTCTTTGGCTTCATTACTTCCTTTCAAAAAGTAACCGAAGCAGTGGATAGTGGTTATGCAGTCTGTACAGCATTTATAGAACTGGCCAAGACCTTTGACACTATTCTCCATGCAAGCATTATTGGTAGACTTGTAAAACTGAATATAAATCCTTATATTGTACAGTGGATAGCTAACTGGTTGTCTGACAGAACCCTTGTGGCTAGAGTAGCAGATGCCACTTCTGAAAGCAAAACAGTTACCAATAATGTACCACAAAGCTCAGCTTTGGGTCCTCTCCTATTTGGCATATATTTTTCAGACCTTCAGGTCAGCAATTCTGGCCTGTGGTTAAGTAAGTTTGGAGATGATGGCAATTGGATGCTATTATTTGATCTTCAACTGTCTCATAATTGTTACAACATGGCTTAGACAATGTTAATTGATGCAGGGACAATGGGCTGAAATTAAATATTTGTTGTAAGGAACCTGGGTAGTCTTGTTGATAATTGCTTATCCTTTGACCATTATGTCTCCACAGTAGTTCTGAAAGCCTTTTATCTGGTCCATCTACTTTCCAAAGGCATCTCCTCTATATGCAACAAAGTCTTAATTCCCCTTTAGTCATATACCTTTTGGCATGTTTTCATCTAAACAGATCATACAACTTCAGAGACCTCAGAGATTCATAACTAAAAAGATCAGTAGCTTCAAAAATCTTAGTTATCAAGAGAGACCGGCACCCCTTTCTCTATACTCAGTCTCTTACAGATTCCTCCATGGAGATCTTTGTCTAGCCTTTCATGCCATGAAAGATCCAGCCCTAATTAATCTATTATTCCTTCGCAGAACTAATGGCACATCAAATACTCAGTTAAACGAACTACACTTTCATCAGCAGATAAATAAGACATGCTGGCATGATAGATTCATATCCCAATGTATCCCTCACCACTGGAACAAACTTCCACTATATGTCAAGCAGAGTAGCACCCTTGGCACCTTCAAAGTAAACCTAGATAACTGGATAGGTAGCTTCAAATTAACAAAGTCTTAATTCCCTTTAGTCATATACCTTTTGGCATGTTTTCATCTAAACAGATCATACAACTTCAGAGACCTCAGAGATTCATAACTAAAAGATCAGTAGCTTCAAAAATCTTAGTTATCAAGAGAGACCGGCACCCCTTTCTCTATACTCAGTCTCTTACAGATTCCTCCATGGAGATCTTTGTCTAGCCTTTCATGCCATGAAAGATCCAGCCCTAATTAATCTATTATTCCTTCGCAGAACTAATGGCACATCAAATACTCAGTTAAACGAACTACACTTTCATCAGCAGATAAATAAGACATGCTGGCATGATAGATTCATATCCCAATGTATCCCTCACCACTGGAACAAACTTCCACTATATGTCAAGCAGAGTAGCACCCTTGGCACCTTCAAAGTAAACCTAGATAACTGGACAGGTAGCTTCAAATTAACAAAGTCTTAATTCCCCTTTAGTCATATACCTTTTGGCATGTTTTCATCTAAACAGATCATACAACTTCAGAGACCTCAGAGATTCATAACTAAAAAGATCAGTAGCTTCAAAATCTTAGTTATCAAGAGAGACCGGCACCCCTTTCTCTATACTCAGTCTCTTACAGATTCCTCCATGGAGATCTTTGTCTAGCCTTTCATGCCATGAAAGATCCAGCCCTAATTAATCTATTATTCCTTCACAGAACTAATGGCACATCAAATACTCAGTTAAACGAACTACACTTTCATCAGCAGATAAATAAGACATGCTGGCATGATAGATTCATATCCCAATGTATCCCTCACCACTGGAACAAACTTCCACTATATGTCAAGCAGAGTAGCACCCTTGGCACCTTCAAAGTAAACCTAGATAACTGGATAGGTAGCTTCAAATTAACAAAGTCTTAATTCCCCTTTAGTCATATACCTTTTGGCATGTTTTCATCTAAACAGATCATACAACTTCAGAGACCTCAGAGATTCATAACTAAAAAGATCAGTAGCTTCAAAATCTTAGTTATCAAGAGAGACCGGCACCCCTTTCTCTATACTCAGTCTCTTACAGATTCCTCCATGGAGATCTTTGTCTAGCCTTTCATGCCATGAAAGATCCAGCCCTAATTAATCTATTATTCCTTCGCAGAACTAATGGCACATCAAATACTCAGTTAAATGAACTACACTTTCATCAGCAGATAAATAAGACATGCTGGCATGATAGATTCATATCCCAATGTATCCCTCACCACTGGAACAAACTTCCACTATATGTCAAGCAGAGTAGCACCCTTGGCACCTTCAAAGTAAACCTAGATAACTGGATAGGTAGCTTCAAATTAACAAAGTCTTAATTCCCCTTTAGTCATATACCTTTTGGCATGTTTTCATCTAAACAGATCATACAACTTCAGAGACCTCAGAGATTCATAACTAAAAAGATCAGTAGCTTCAAAATCTTAGTTATCAAGAGAGACCGGCACCCCTTTCTCTATACTCAGTCTCTTACAGATTCCTCCATGGAGATCTTTGTCTAGCCTTTCATGCCATGAAAGATCCAGCCCTAATTAATCTATTATTCCTTCGCAGAACTAATGGCACATCAAATACTCAGTTAAACGAACTACACTTTCATCAGCAGATAAATAAGACATGCTGGCATGATAGATTCATATCCCAATGTATCCCTCACCACTGGAACAAACTTCCACTATATGTCAAGCAGAGTAGCACCCTTGGCACCTTCAAAGTAAACCTAGATAACTGGATAGGTAGCTTCAAATTAACAAAGTCTTAATTCCCCTTTAGTCATATACCTTTTGGCATGTTTTCATCTAAACAGATCATACAACTTCAGAGACCTCAGAGATTCATAACTAAAAAGATCAGTAGCTTCAAAAATCTTAGTTATCAAGAGAGACCGGCACCCCTTTCTCTATACTCAGTCTCTTACAGATTCCTCCATGGAGATCTTTGTCTAGCCTTTCATGCCATGAAAGATCCAGCCCTAATTAATCTATTATTCCTTCGCAGAACTAATGGCACATCAAATACTCAGTTAAACGAACTACACTTTCATCAGCAGATAAATAAGACATGCTGGCATGATAGATTCATATCCCAATGTATCCCTCACCACTGGAACAAACTTCCACTATATGTCAAGCAGAGTAGCACCCTTGGCACCTTCAAAGTAAACCTAGATAACTGGATAGGTAGCTTCAAATTAACAAAGTCTTAATTCCCCTTTAGTCATATACCTTTTGGCATGTTTTCATCTAAACAGATCATACAACTTCAGAGACCTCAGAGATTCATAACTAAAAAGATCAGTAGCTTCAAAAATCTTAGTTATCAAGAGAGACCGGCACCCCTTTCTCTATACTCAGTCTCTTACAGATTCCTCCATGGAGATCTTTGTCTAGCCTTTCATGCCATGAAAGATCCAGCCCTAATTAATCTATTATTCCTTCGCAGAACTAATGGCACATCAAATACTCAGTTAAACGAACTACACTTTCATCAGCAGATAAATAAGACATGCTGGCATGATAGATTCATATCCCAATGTATCCCTCACCACTGGAACAAACTTCCACTATATGTCAAGCAGAGTAGCACCCTTGGCACCTTCAAAGTAAACCTAGATAACTGGATAGGTAGCTTCAAATTAACAAAGTCTTAATTCCCCTTTAGTCATATACCTTTTGGCATGTTTTCATCTAAACAGATCATACAGTAGCTTCAAAAATCTTAGTTATCAAGAGAGACCGGCACCCCTTTCTCTATACTCAGTCTCTTACAGATTCCTCCATGGAGATCTTTGTCTAGCCTTTCATGCCATGAAAGATCCAGCCCTAATTAATCTATTATTCCTTCGCAGAACTAATGGCACATCAAATACTCAGTTAAACGAACTACACTTTCATCAGCAGATAAATAAGACATGCTGGCATGATAGATTCATATCCCAATGTATCCCTCACCACTGGAACAAACTTCCACTATATGTCAAGCAGAGTAGCACCCTTGGCACCTTCAAAGTAAACCTAGATAACTGGATAGGTAGCTTCAAATTAACAAAGTCTTAATTCCCCTTTAGTCATATACCTTTTGGCATGTTTTCATCTAAACAGATCATACAACTTCAGAGACCTCAGAGATTCATAACTAAAAAGATCAGTAGCTTCAAAAATCTTAGTTATCAAGAGAGACCGGCACCCTTTCTCTATACTCAGTCTCTTACAGATTCCTCCATGGAGATCTTTGTCTAGCCTTTCATGCCATGAAAGATCCAGCCCTAATTAATCTATTATTCCTTCGCAGAACTAATGGCACATCAAATACTCAGTTAAACGAACTACACTTTCATCAGCAGATAAATAAGACATGCTGGCATGATAGATTCATATCCCAATGTATCCCTCACCACTGGAACAAACTTCCACTATATGTCAAGCAGAGTAGCACCCTTGGCACCTTCAAAGTAAACCTAGATAACTGGATAGGTAGCTTCAAATTAACAAAGTCTTAATTCCCCTTTAGTCATATACCTTTTGGCATGTTTTCATCTAAACAGATCATACAACTTCAGAGACCTCAGAGATTCATAACTAAAAAGATCAGTAGCTTCAAAAATCTTAGTTATCAAGAGAGACCGGCACCCCTTTCTCTATACTCAGTCTCTTACAGATTCCTCCATGGAGATCTTTGTCTAGCCTTTCATGCCATGAAAGATCCAGCCCTAATTAATCTATTATTCCTTCGCAGAACTAATGGCACATCAAATACTCAGTTAAACGAACTACACTTTCATCAGCAGATAAATAAGACATGCTGGCATGATAGATTCATATCCCAATGTATCCCTCACCACTGGAACAAACTTCCACTATATGTCAAGCAGAGTAGCACCCTTGGCACCTTCAAAGTAAACCTAGATAACTGGATAGGTAGCTTCAAATTAACAAAGTCTTAATTCCCCTTTAGTCATATACCTTTTGGCATGTTTTCATCTAAACAGATCATACAACTTCAGAGACCTCAGAGATTCATAACTAAAAAGATCAGTAGCTTCAAAATCTTAGTTATCAAGAGAGACCGGCACCCCTTTCTCTATACTCAGTCTCTTACAGATTCCTCCATGGAGATCTTTGTCTAGCCTTTCATGCCATGAAAGATCCAGCCCTAATTAATCTATTATTCCTTCGCAGAACTAATGGCACATCAAATACTCAGTTAAATGAACTACACTTTCATCAGCAGATAAATAAGACATGCTGGCATGATAGATTCATATCCCAATGTATCCCTCACCACTGGAACAAACTTCCACTATATGTCAAGCAGAGTAGCACCCTTGGCACCTTCAAAGTAAACCTAGATAACTGGATAGGTAGCTTCAAATTAACAAAGTCTTAATTCCCCTTTAGTCATATACCTTTTGGCATGTTTTCATCTAAACAGATCATACAACTTCAGAGACCTCAGAGATTCATAACTAAAAAGATCAGTAGCTTCAAAAATCTTAGTTATCAAGAGAGACCGGCACCCCTTTCTCTATACTCAGTCTCTTACAGATTCCTCCATGGAGATCTTTGTCTAGCCTTTCATGCCATGAAAGATCCAGCCCTAATTAATCTATTATTCCTTCGCAGAACTAATGGCACATCAAATACTCAGTTAAACGAACTACACTTTCATCAGCAGATAAATAAGACATGCTGGCATGATAGATTCATATCCCAATGTATCCCTCACCACTGGAACAAACTTCCACTATATGTCAAGCAGAGTAGCACCCTTGGCACCTTCAAAGTAAACCTAGATAACTGGATAGGTAGCTTCAAATTAACAAAGTCTTAATTCCCCTTTAGTCATATACCTTTTGGCATGTTTTCATCTAAACAGATCATACAACTTCAGAGACCTCAGAGATTCATAACTAAAAGATCAGTAGCTTCAAAAATCTTAGTTATCAAGAGAGACCGGCACCCCTTTCTCTATACTCAGTCTCTTACAGATTCCTCCATGGAGATCTTTGTCTAGCCTTTCATGCCATGAAAGATCCAGCCCTAATTAATCTATTATTCCTTCGCAGAACTAATGGCACATCAAATACTCAGTTAAACGAACTACACTTTCATCAGCAGATAAATAAGACATGCTGGCATGATAGATTCATATCCCAATGTATCCCTCACCACTGGAACAAACTTCCACTATATGTCAAGCAGAGTAGCACCCTTGGCACCTTCAAAGTAAACCTAGATAACTGGATAGGTAGCTTCAAATTAACAAAGTCTTAATTCCCCTTTAGTCATATACCTTTTGGCATGTTTTCATCTAAACAGATCATACAACTTCAGAGACCTCAGAGATTCATAACTAAAAAGATCAGTAGCTTCAAAAATCTTAGTTATCAAGAGAGACCGGCACCCCTTTCTCTATACTCAGTCTCTTACAGATTCCTCCATGGAGATCTTTGTCTAGCCTTTCATGCCATGAAAGATCCAGCCCTAATTAATCTATTATTCCTTCGCAGAACTAATGGCACATCAAATACTCAGTTAAACGAACTACACTTTCATCAGCAGATAAATAAGACATGCTGGCATGATAGATTCATATCCCAATGTATCCCTCACCACTGGAACAAACTTCCACTATATGTCAAGCAGAGTAGCACCCTTGGCACCTTCAAAGTAAACCTAGATAACTGGATAGGTAGCTTCAAATTAACAAAGTCTTAATTCCCCTTTAGTCATATACCTTTTGGCATGTTTTCATCTAAACAGATCATACAACTTCAGAGACCTCAGAGATTCATAACTAAAAAGATCAGTAGCTTCAAAAATCTTAGTTATCAAGAGAGACCGGCACCCCTTTCTCTATACTCAGTCTCTTACAGATTCCTCCATGGAGATCTTTGTCTAGCCTTTCATGCCATGAAAGATCCAGCCCTAATTAATCTATTATTCCTTCGCAGAACTAATGGCACATCAAATACTCAGTTAAACGAACTACACTTTCATCAGCAGATAAATAAGACATGCTGGCATGATAGATTCATATCCCAATGTATCCCTCACCACTGGAACAAACTTCCACTATATGTCAAGCAGAGTAGCACCCTTGGCACCTTCAAAGTAAACCTAGATAACTGGATAGGTAGCTTCAAATTAACAAAGTCTTAATTCCCCTTTAGTCATATACCTTTTGGCATGTTTTCATCTAAACAGATCATACAACTTCAGAGACCTCAGAGATTCATAACTAAAAAGATCAGTAGCTTCAAAAATCTTAGTTATCAAGAGAGACCGGCACCCCTTTCTCTATACTCAGTCTCTTACAGATTCCTCCATGGAGATCTTTGTCTAGCCTTTCATGCCATGAAAGATCCAGCCCTAATTAATCTATTATTCCTTCGCAGAACTAATGGCACATCAAATACTCAGTTAAACGAACTACACTTTCATCAGCAGATAAATAAGACATGCTGGCATGATAGATTCATATCCCAATGTATCCCTCACCACTGGAACAAACTTCCACTATATGTCAAGCAGAGTAGCACCCTTGGCACCTTCAAAGTAAACCTAGATAACTGGATAGGTAGCTTCAAATTAACAAAGTCTTAATTCCCCTTTAGTCATATACCTTTTGGCATGTTTTCATCTAAACAGATCATACAACTTCAGAGACCTCAGAGATTCATAACTAAAAAGATCAGTAGCTTCAAAAATCTTAGTTATCAAGAGAGACCGGCACCCCTTTCTCTATACTCAGTCTCTTACAGATTCCTCCATGGAGATCTTTGTCTAGCCTTTCATGCCATGAAAGATCCAGCCCTAATTAATCTATTATTCCTTCGCAGAACTAATGGCACATCAAATACTCAGTTAAACGAACTACACTTTCATCAGCAGATAAATAAGACATGCTGGCATGATAGATTCATATCCCAATGTATCCCTCACCACTGGAACAAACTTCCACTATATGTCAAGCAGAGTAGCACCCTTGGCACCTTCAAAGTAAACCTAGATAACTGGATAGGTAGCTTCAAATTAACAAAGTCTTAATTCCCCTTTAGTCATATACCTTTTGGCATGTTTTCATCTAAACAGATCATACAACTTCAGAGACCTCAGAGATTCATAACTAAAAGATCAGTAGCTTCAAAAATCTTAGTTATCAAGAGAGACCGGCACCCTTTCTCTATACTCAGTCTCTTACAGATTCCTCCATGGAGATCTTTGTCTAGCCTTTCATGCCATGAAAGATCCAGCCCTAATTAATCTATTATTCCTTCGCAGAACTAATGGCACATCAAATACTCAGTTAAACGAACTACACTTTCATCAGCAGATAAATAAGACATGCTGGCATGATAGATTCATATCCCAATGTATCCCTCACCACTGGAACAAACTTCCACTATATGTCAAGCAGAGTAGCACCCTTGGCACCTTCAAAGTAAACCTAGATAACTGGATAGGTAGCTTCAAATTAACAAAGTCTTAATTCCCCTTTAGTCATATACCTTTTGGCATGTTTTCATCTAAACAGATCATACAACTTCAGAGACCTCAGAGATTCATAACTAAAAGATCAGTAGCTTCAAAAATCTTAGTTATCAAGAGAGACCGGCACCCCTTTCTCTATACTCAGTCTCTTACAGATTCCTCCATGGAGATCTTTGTCTAGCCTTTCATGCCATGAAAGATCCAGCCCTAATTAATCTATTATTCCTTCGCAGAACTAATGGCACATCAAATACTCAGTTAAACGAACTACACTTTCATCAGCAGATAAATAAGACATGCTGGCATGATAGATTCATATCCCAATGTATCCCTCACCACTGGAACAAACTTCCACTATATGTCAAGCAGAGTAGCACCCTTGGCACCTTCAAAGTAAACCTAGATAACTGGATAGGTAGCTTCAAATTAACAAAGTCTTAATTCCCCTTTAGTCATATACCTTTTGGCATGTTTTCATCTAAACAGATCATACAACTTCAGAGACCTCAGAGATTCATAACTAAAAAGATCAGTAGCTTCAAAAATCTTAGTTATCAAGAGAGACCGGCACCCCTTTCTCTATACTCAGTCTCTTACAGATTCCTCCATGGAGATCTTTGTCTAGCCTTTCATGCCATGAAAGATCCAGCCCTAATTAATCTATTATTCCTTCGCAGAACTAATGGCACATCAAATACTCAGTTAAGCGAACTACACTTTCATCAGCAGATAAATAAGACATGCTGGCATGATAGATTCATATCCCAATGTATCCCTCACCACTGGAACAAACTTCCACTATATGTCAAGCAGAGTAGCACCCTTGGCACCTTCAAAGTAAACCTAGATAACTGGATAGGTAGCTTCAAATTAACAAAGTCTTAATTCCCCTTTAGTCATATACCTTTTGGCATGTTTTCATCTAAACAGATCATACAACTTCAGAGACCTCAGAGATTCATAACTAAAAAGATCAGTAGCTTCAAAAATCTTAGTTATCAAGAGAGACCGGCACCCCTTTCTCTATACTCAGTCTCTTACAGATTCCTCCATGGAGATCTTTGTCTAGCCTTTCATGCCATGAAAGATCCAGCCCTAATTAATCTATTATTCCTTCGAGAACTAATGGCACATCAAATACTCAGTTAAACGAACTACACTTTCATCAGCAGATAAATAAGACATGCTGGCATGATAGATTCATATCCCAATGTATCCCTCACCACTGGAACAAACTTCCACTATATGTCAAGCAGAGTAGCACCCTTGGCACCTTCAAAGTAAACCTAGATAACTGGATAGGTAGCTTCAAATTAACAAAGTCTTAATTCCCCTTTAGTCATATACCTTTTGGCATGTTTTCATCTAAACAGATCATACAACTTCAGAGACCTCAGAGATTCATAACTAAAAGATCAGTAGCTTCAAAAATCTTAGTTATCAAGAGAGACCGGCACCCCTTTCTCTATACTCAGTCTCTTACAGATTCCTCCATGGAGATCTTTGTCTAGCCTTTCATGCCATGAAAGATCCAGCCCTAATTAATCTATTATTCCTTCGCAGAACTAATGGCACATCAAATACTCAGTTAAACGAACTACACTTTCATCAGCAGATAAATAAGACATGCTGGCATGATAGATTCATATCCCAATGTATCCCTCACCACTGGAACAAACTTCCACTATATGTCAAGCAGAGTAGCACCCTTGGCACCTTCAAAGTAAACCTAGATAACTGGATAGGTAGCTTCAAATTCTCACCCCCCCCCCCATCTAGCTTGTCTCCTTAAGGCTAGAAGGAAATTTTAAATAGGGTTTTTAGGCTAGGACTGAAATAAGTTCATAGGTTCATAGATTAGTACTAGGCTACCTGTCCTTGTGGACTATTTTAAGCCTAGCCAATTACCTCATGTGAGAATCAAACCCTGCACTTTATGTCTGTAAGGTAAACACCTTAACCATTATGCCAATCTCCCACCCCCATGATCTGCAGATAAATTTCCTTGTGCTTACCTATATCTTAGGAACCTATGAAAGAAGATTGAAAAATCTGCGTCATCCATTAAATTGGTTTTCATCTCTCATTACAGTGTTAGGACCTTAGCATAGGTGGTCTAAATGCAACTTCCCTTTCAAAAAGGAGAATTCAGATTTTCAGCTTTTACAGATTCAGGCAAATTTTGAGAAAAAAAAAATCAGGAAAATCTTCTTAATAGCGGACCCATTAACTGGTGTTGTGGAACAGGTATCAGCTGAGTCATAAAAGCATAGCAAAAATGTTTTGGTTAATGAGAAACAAAATCAATAAGCGAATTTACAGATGATTTATCCAGAGATGAAGGAAAAGTGGGGAAAAAAAAACAAGCAAAATCTAAAAATAACAGTGGAATATATGCTTTTCCCCAAATGTATCAGAAATTTCCAATTGGTTGTCAGAGAGAGAAGGATTAGCATTTACTAAATGTATAGTTATAGAAAGTTTTAAGAAATCACTGCAAGGTCAGATTTGGGATTAGAAAATAAATATTTTAAGACCGAGGAAATGTATACAGTCTGTTTGTTTTCATAGGGGAACAGGTGGCTAACGCTGTAGGCTGTACTAAAAATATTCTCCAAAGCTGGTGGAATAGGAGGAAAAGCAGAAGGCTGTGGAAATTATAATTATAATAAAATCATAATATTGTTTGCATAGAAACTGGAATGTCATGCTTTCCGACTGAAAATATTGATTCATTCAAGAGATGGTTTCAGAAAAGGAAAAAATGTCCATAGGGGAAGTCAGACGTGCTCTCTCAGAACTGGATTCTATTTCCTGAGGAAGAGTAATTGAATTTCTTCTCTCCAGTTCTGTTCCCTGTTCATCTCACTAGGGATATTCAGAAACAGAAGAATTTTGTTTTCTCTTACTAGCAGAGCTAAGGGATAAGCACCTGAGCTAAGCACTGGGCAATGCCCATACAAATCTTTTCTATCAAGGGTAACAGAGATGGGAGAAGATAAATATTTATGTTTCCACTTCTATTATACCAGGAATATCCATAGAAATAGCCCAACTCATATCAGAGACATCACTGCAGGAAACACGGATCTTAGTCCAGTCAGGCAAGGGAGCTTGTTCTGCTCCTATCCTTCCTCCTAAGACTGACAGTGATGGTGCTTCCATGTTTACAGAGGGCACTCTACCATAGGAAATCAAGGAAAAAGATGAATGCCATGAGCAATCTGAAATGGCCACTACAGAGTCACCCATCAGCAGCAGAGGCAAGGAAGCAAGCTGCTGAACTGGCACAGGTTGCATAGAAAGTTTCTTTTTCTTGTATCTACAGGAAGAAAGAACCAAGGAACTGATAATCCATTCCACTGATAAGCCTAGAAAGAAACTAGTGAAACATGCTAGTGATGTGAACAATAGCCAATAAAAGGTATTTATTTTATTTTATTCTATTTTACATTTGTTGATATGTATCAAATAAGCAGTGTTTTCATAAAATCTCCTGAGTGACAAGCACAAGACATGCTTTCCTCTGCCTGTATAAGCAATTTATAAAATTATTACGGATAAAAATTAAATAAATGAATAAATAAAAAGTAAACTTGCTAAAAACAGAAGTTTGCACTAAAACAGTAAAACAAAATACACCGTTTCAAATGACAATAACATCTTGTAACAGTCCCAAAAACAATAAACCCTAGCAAAAAACAAAGTGTTATTTGAGAAAAGTACTGTTTTAATCATAAAAATATATGTGGAAGTTTTTTACTTTGAGGGAAATTATCTGCATACCAGTGAAGAAACAATGCCCGAACATCAAGCCTTGAAACTTCACAAGAGGAGTGCTCTTTAGTGGCAGGAAAGCTGTGAAAGAACTGGTGCCCAGACTGCTGGTTTCATTCTCCCTTCTGTGCTTGAGCTTCCAACAGTATGGTCAAGTGGAAGGTGGCCTTAAGCTTTTGAAGTTGACTGGTTGCCGTGTGTGTGTGTGTGTGTGTGTGTGTGTGTGTGTGTGTGTGTGTGTGTGTGTGTGTGTGTGTGTGTGTGCGTGTGTGCGTGTGTGCGTGTGTGCGTGTGTGTGTGCTCGTTTGTAGATGGGGATTGATCTTCAAAAAAAAAAAGTGATAAACCTACACTGCAATCTTGAAATGCAACTGGGTCCACTACTGTGCCCTGACATTCTGATATTCAAATTAATATACAATGACAGTATGATCACAAGTAGTAAATTGTCCATATCTACAAATACCTAAAATCTTTTTAAAAATAACACAAAAACATTTTCAACAGTTTTGCAAGTTCCCTTACATACATAAAATAATGTCAAGATTTCTGTATTTCTGGGAAAGTGAGAAATGTCAGTCTGTTACAAGTGGTTGTGTGCTCAAAACACATTTGCTCACTGCAACTTGTTCAAACCAGTCCTCTGCTGTAGTGCTTTAACTCCCTCTAGTTTGATATTATTTAACAATTTAATCCTCACCAGACCCAACTCTATTAAACTGTATAACCTTGCCACATCCCTAACCCTGTCCCCAACCCCCCAACCTGATTCCGTGTTCTCTAACCCTAAAAGTCCACTTCTCTTCATCTCTAAACCTAAAATCCTAAATCACTCAAACTTAAAACGTATCGTCCTTTATAAATCTAAATTCCCCAGTTATTCCCTAACCCTAAACATTTTTCCTGATCCATAAACCTAAAGCTCCCCTTCTTGCTCCCTATCCCTAAACCTCCCTTCTTACTGCCGTATCCTAACATTCTGTATCCACGTTCATGTTCAAAGGTGAAAATCAACCTGTAAGACACTTGAAACTCTGGTTTAGCGGCAGTGGTTTTCAAGTGTTTGCAACAAAAGCTATTATAGTAGAGCAAAAAAGTACTTTAAAGAGCCTATTTGTATTTTTTTTTAATTTGTATTTTTTTTTTAATATGCTTGATGCACAAGTTTACTGAAACAATCAAACTACTAGAAATGCATCTGTTGAGAAATATATCTCAAATAAAAATGCATGTAGAAATAATTTTAACTGATTTGGGTATTGTGGTCCTATAGGTAAACCAATACTGTAACTAAGTTTCTTTCTTATGATGCCATAGTTCAAGGCTGTACAGATGAATCACTCTTCTGCACACACAGACTATTAATCCTATTCAGCCAAATGGGTGACCCACAACCCTTTTTTTCTATATTAAAACAAGACTAACTAACAGGCTATCACCACCAAACCTCTACCTATATGAAGAAACAAAACATTGAGGTCACACAATCTTGACAAGTTCAAAAAAGTGTTGGTATTTTGAATCTCAGCTGAACAACTTCAGTACCATGCAATTCTCTGAAAAAGATAATCTGTGAAATAAATGAAAACCAGTAAAATTAAACAATGCCATCAAGGATATAGAACCTGAAAGCATAGAATACTTTATTGTCTTCAAATAAATGTCTTAGAAGAGCAGCAACATTGTAAAATTAGCACCATTACTCACACAGAAGCACCTTAACAATCCATCTGCTATTTAAAAAATGCATAGTAAAAATGTTCTTGCATCATCCAGCATAATGCCTTAATACACCCTCAGTCATCTACACAATATAGTGACCTTAGCAGAGATGAGAGACCTGATAATGTGAGTGCTGATATGCTGAAAAATAAAATGCAATTCAGAAAGAATATTAGCAGATTGCAAAATACGCTGTTGCTCTTTTTAAAGTAGTTTCAGGTAGAATTCATCCACAAGTAGCACTCGCTCCCCAGGCATGGAGACAATGCCTTCATACCCTTTTACTTATTTTAACTCGAGATCACTGTATCTCTCTCAGAGTTACTGTATTTTAACTCGAGATCACTGTATCTCTCTCAGAGTTAGGGTATATCCCCCCATTTGCACTTGTGGTTAGACAGTTGTATTAACTGCATTCATACCACTCGTCTATTTAACAGGCTCCCACTGAACAGTAATGAGTGAAGCACTTCATGCATAACGTAGGTTAGGGCTTCCCTAAGACAGGAAAAGCGCTGACATAAGTAAGACTTTTCATGGGCACAGTCAATGACATGTTGCTAGTAATGGCATTTATGTATTCATTTTGGCAACATATAACAATCTGCAGTGGAAAATAGTTTTAAACAAAGGATTTATTGAAAAAAGGCTTAATGTATCTTTTTTAATGTAAAATCTTATATAATACCAAAACAGCTGAGGTATAATTAATGCTGGCTTTACATCCTTCATTAATTTATATCCCCTCAGGCTTCACTATCAGGGTTAAACCTTATGATCATTTAATATCAATATTACCCCCAATTGTTTATGAATATTTGCTCCAAGAGTTCCAGTAGCTTTAGGGCTTGGTCAGAAGTCAGTTGCTAGCTTGTGTTTTACTATAATTGTCATGTGTTGGGCAAAACTCCCTATTAGACTTCCTTTAGGAGTGGGAACAAATGAGCTTTGCGGGTAATGGATGGGCCCAACTGAGGTATAAGCTCAGTGATGGAGACCTAAAATAGTTAAAAAAAATAATTACTAGCCTATGATTTTTGGATTCATTTCAAGGTGTGATTTTATCACATTCCATATATTCTTTTCATCTTCGTCCATTCACCTACAAACAGATGATTACAGCTACCATATATTGTTATTCAAACTTTAATTTACTGAAACATCTTGTTATTCAGTTCTGCAAATAAGTAATGCAATAAAATGAATCTGTTCAGAGTGATAACTGTTAATGTATCTGTGTTGTATTTTTGTACATATGATCTAAGAAAATGTCCGTTTCTAAGGGAAAAAGTGTCCCACTTATTACTGTGTGACTAAAACTACACACTTTACAAAATTCATGCTGAACATCTCAGTTTGTGTTATTATTATTAGAATTAGTAATGGTAGTATTACTAGAATTAGCATTATTATTGTTAGCAGTAATTATATTTTGACTACACTAGATTCCAATATCTGGTTGGTGCCATAATATATTTGTCATAGGTATTTCTGGGGGCCTAGTGATTTGTGTGTGTGTACAATCACATTCCAGTTGTACTTATATAGACAAGTGTATTATAATCATTAAAATCAAAAATGAACGATCCATACTAATCAAATATTCTTCTTACAGGTTGTTACCTGCTCACTTCAGAAAAGTGAAAACATGAGGAAAATGAATTTTAAAATGTAAGGAAAGGTTTTTCCTTTTCCATTTCGAGAAACTTGTCGCATATCAGTTGTATTCGAGTAAGAGTAAATAACATCTCTCACAGCATAGTCTATTTTTAATGATCAAAATTAAGCTGGCAAATGATTTGCCTTGGCACAAACTATGCACTCTCATTTTTTTTCTTCGCTGATTATGGTTCATTATAATTTTTTTTTATGAGGTACATACCTCTGCAATTAGAATGTCTAGAATTGTACATGGCATGTCTGCATCAGTGCAGAAGAGTTTACAGCAGTCAGTAACCAAGTTAATCATCAAAGCTATTTTAAGTAGTCTAATTTAGTTAATAAGGGAAATTTGGATAAATGAGATGGTGCAGTAGCATCTGCCTGCGATTTGGTATTTGGAGAGATATCAGTTTTTGATGGATTAGGGAGCAGTTCCAGTTAATGCTACAGAACAGGATGCCCTGGCTTTCTTCCTAGTATGGAGATTTCAGCTATCCAAATGAAGCTAGGGGTGTATCCTGTCATGCAAGAAATGGATTAGGACAGATCTCAGTCTGTTCTGATATTAATCTGTGATTATCTGATAAGGGAATAAAGAACTGAAATTATTTTAGAGCTGCAACACAGAGCTTTGAGACAGTGTTGCTGTTTTTATCAGAACAATATAAATAATGACAGAATGAAACAATCTAGATTGCTGCTAACGAATTCCAATAAAAAGGCATTTCTTCTAGCTCAGCTGGATATTAATATGGATACTACAGTCTTAGTGTAATTGAATTAACATGACATATTAAAGTAAGATGTTTTCATACCATTTTAGCCACACAAAGTTTTGATAAAATGCCATTTATTCATTATTTCACATGTACAAACATGTTTAACAGCTTCCTTGAGGAAAAATAATAAACAGATTAAATATATATATATATTCATGCATATTTGCATATGCACATGTATACTTAGACAATATAGATGTTGATAGAACACTTGGTACTAGAATTTGTGCAGCATAGGGCATTATGCAGATATTGCAAATTGCATTAATCTATACAATAGCCTGATACATCATGCAAGCTGCATATCTAAGTATCATGCAGTGCAGGGAGCACAGTAACTGTACTCTTATATTGCAAAAAAGACAGACCAGTTATTTTTTTCTGAAGAGTGAAACACAGTCTTAACAGTTGTTAAGTACCTTTGCTTAAGTTGTTAAGATCCGGTAATGCGCTAGACAATAACACTTCCCAGTAGTGTCCAGCAAATGGCAGCAGCAGAATTAAAAACAGCTTTCTTTCTGATTGCTGTCTGTGCCTGTATCTGTCCCTGACTTCCTTTTCCTAATGTAAGACAATGTATCAAACTGTCCTTTTTGATTGTGTTTGCTGCGTCATTTACAGCTTTGAAAGCCAGGTAACCACTTAGCTCCTTTTTTTGTACATAGAGTAGGGGAAGATGCATGCACTACAAAAAATTATGATTGGGTCTCTGATCGTATTCCTATATTAGGTGTTCTAATCAAGGATGTCAAATTTCCCCTCTCAAGCTTCACTCTTCAGGTGAATTCCTTGGCATCCATCTGTCAAGCGCAGTATGTACTTACAATCAGAGACCCACTCACAGTCCCCTATATGAAATATATTGTCTGCATTCCCTCTTCGGAATTAATCACATTATCTCTCTTCATCATTCTATTTAAACTAGGCTATTGTGTTTAGCGAGCTTTGTGCAATTACAAAAATAAATAAAAATCTAACTTTTGACAGCTGAAAATGCAATCAGAAATAAAAACAGACTTAAAACAGTCTTTACTGAAATTTCAGCAAAGCACACAAGCAACATTAGCTCAGGTTTAATTTGATAGTCTTTTTATAATGAATTTCTAACATCTTTAAAATAATACATTAATTAAAGTGTTCATGTAAAAGTAAATACAAATCCGTTTTGCATTGTAGCTACTTTATTTGGTCTCTTTCTTTAATAAGTCGTTACTGTTTTTCTGCGTTCAGTCCCACAACATATCTTCGTTATTGAGGGTATTTGCCATGACGGAACATTACTTATAACAGCATGCTGCTATTATGTCTAGAATAATTACAGTTCTGGAAATTATCTTATTGCCACATAAATTAACACATGACAGTTAATTCTAGAGAAAACTACTTGGAAAATTGCAGGCATCACAACTAGTTGGTGAAATTCTTTTAGATTCAAAGAATATAAATACCAGGTCTGTAGATTACTGTATTGATTATTGTGTTAGCATCAGATGTAATTATATGTCTTTAGCAGAACCGTTGATAATACGGGCTGTTAAAATGCAGGTGTAGGAGTGATCATGTGCCATAGTGATTTAGTACACAAAACAATGGACTTAGTACAGATCAGTTTAGATATGTACCCAGGGCACAGTGCTAGGATTTAAATCTGAACTCATTCCTCAAAATCACACACACACCATTGCAGTGCACTGTTTTACATTTTGTCAAAGTCGATATCATGCTCACGTCAAAGGATAACAATTACTGTCAACATTTAACCATCTCAGGAACCATTAAGAGTCAGAAATGCATTTTGCCTGTTAAATGCTGCATTTATCTACAAAAACATACGCTTGAATGGCACTGCAAGAACATATTGCAATAAAAATTGAAGAAGTAAATGAAACATTTACAATTACTTATTTTATGTATTTATTTTGCAATTTGATAACCACTAAGTAAGCTATACTCCTGTCCTTTTATTCTTGACCAGTGTACAAAGCCTTAGTAAAAGTCTGTCCCCTGCAGTAAGGAAACACAACAACAACAGTAAACAAAATTTGTATTTAAACATTAGTAGAGACATTATGTAAGAGGGGATTACAGTACTATATGCACAACAGTGCACTTATACAGCACCTGCATTTTTAGTTACTAAATACAGGTTTGGAATATATTGATGAACACCTGTTGGAATAAGGTGCCACCTAATTGGTGCACCACAAGCAGGTACACTTCGACTCCTTCTGCAGATATTTTCTAAGATTTTTTTTTTTTTTTTAATAAAAGAAGAATTTCATTTTTTTTAATGTCTGTAGGTAGTGCAATCCATATGGCAGGTCAAATTCTTGAGAAGGATTTTTCCCCAATGGTAAATTTAAATCTTGGTCTGCGAAGTGTGATTGTATTTTTTTGGCTGTTTCTTAGGGAATAAGTTTGTTACCATATTTGAAAACTTCTTTTAAGGAGTAGACAATAGCCTAGCATTACGATTTTAAATATCAAATAGTGGCTTTGTTAGTTATAGGAAACCAGTGCGCTTTTTAATATAATATGCAACGATGACAGCCCAGATCAGCAGGGAGGGTGAATCAAAGTATTTTATTTTCAGTCACCTGATATTTTTTTTCTTTGTGCTTGATATGATGAGTGCAAGATTATCAGGTATAAGGTATACTATATCTTGGGAAGAAGGAAGTTTTTGTCTATGCCCATACATGTAGCTGGGAAGAGAAGATAAGAAAATGTGTAAACATAACTTTGTCTAAGTTACAACTTTGCTGGCAATAATGTCTGTGCTGATATTGAAGTTTAACAAAGGTACAAGGGTTACACCAAGATAATTTTATTGTTATATACTTGGCATTACGTTCCCTTTAAAATCTCATAAAATGAAAGAAGGAAGTTACAGAAATATAGTTGCTGTACAGAATGTCATTACATTTGTCTTAGCAGAAGTCTGAGTCACGCCACTGACTCATGTCTGTGAATTTAAATTGTATTGCCACTTGCAGTCATTCATGGATATTGATAACTTTGATAGCTTTGAGTAGCAGAATGTCATCTGTGGATGTAAACATCAAACGTGACATCATTAGTAACTAGTGAGTGAGAACAGCAGATGTCCTAGGACAGAGCCAATGGGAAGTCTAGTGTGTTCATAGGATCATATATTTTGTGATGGTAGCTTATGAGAGACAACTTGATAGGTCTTATCTTTCAGGTAGTTTCTGAACAAAAAATATGGTGTTGTCTCCAAAATTAAATTTCAACACTTTTTCCAGAATAAGACTGTGGTTGATGGTTCCAAAAGCATGAGTCACATCAAAAAAGACACCATCAGTAATAAGACCTTCATTAACATCAATGTAAATGGTACCTGTAGAAATGGTACCTGAGTGCTAAAAGAGTTTCTGAAACTATGCAGGATATAAATGATTATTGGTTTAAACATTTGTTGGCATATTATTTTTACGTACATTTTGGTAATGGGACAGGGATTTGAGATAGATTTCCAATATATAAGTTGTGGGGTTGAAAGGATTTTAGGTAGCAATGGCTGAGTGCTTGATAGCTGGAGGAACTATGCCTGTAGTGAATAAGAGATTGAAGATATGTGTAAGAGGTATTGCAATTTGGTAAGTGAAACTTTTATGAAAAAAATTTGCTGCAGCTTACT
>NC_056726.1:1619818277-1619825777 GCF_019279795.1 Protopterus annectens
AAAGAGATTGTCTCTTTAAAAAATACTGAGTTGATTATATCATATAAAAAAGCTAAAAGTATTAAGAATTTTTTAGTTCATAGTATTTTCAAACAACCTAAGATTAATATATTTAATAACATTAAAGATGTAGGAACATTCCCTTGTGGTAGTTGTTCAGTGTGTAAATATATAGTGACTGAAGTGGTTAAAATTAATGGAAAGAATTTTTCTGTTAGAGCAAAATATTCCTGTAGAAGTAGGGGATTAATTTATGTTATTTTCTGTACATGTAACAAATATTATATTGGTGAAACAAAGAGAATGTTGGCGGACAGAATAAAAGAACATGTCAGAGATGTGAAAAATAAAAAACTAAGTAGTCCCATTGCAGAACATTTTAATTCTGTTCATGGTGGTAATATTAGTTGTATGAAGGTGACGGTATTAGAACATGTACCTCTCCACTATAATAATATGGACTACCAGAAAAATATATTGAGACAGAAGGAGTCCATTCTCATTATGAAATATGGCACTTTATTTCCCCATGGTCTAAATAGGGAATGTAACTGGCAAAGCCTTATTTAGGGCTATATCTTTAAGTATTTATTTGGTCATGTTTTAATTGAATGATAGTTTAATTTAATTTAATTGATTGTTTTATGATTGTATATAATGTGTTTTTTTTAGTAACTTTAGAATTTTACTCTGTAAAGGCTGTGGCCGAGGCGCTAGAGAAATAGAACTGTTACTTTTGGAAGTGTATTGAATCGCATTGAATAAATCATCCAGACTTTGAAAGTAGAGCTGGGACTCACTTTTTGTTCTTGTTGTTGCTAATTCTGTTGGCGTTTTCTCTGTTGTTTTTCAATAAAGACTATACCTCTCCTAGAGTGCGTGGCTGATTTTGTTGTCTAGTTCACATCATGTTCAACAACATCTTACTATACATCTGGACAAAGGCAGCTAACACCTGGATTTTCCTTCCTGGAGGACCACACCATCAAGGGTGGTATTTTCACAGCCTGGAAATTCCAGGCCTCTTCCCACTGCGGCCTACAATAGGATAGATTCACTTTTCCCGTCTACTTGCTGACTGAATAGAATCCATGATTAGACACTCTGTGGCTAAGTCTTCATCTATTCCTTCCAGCCCAGAACCCCTGGACTGTAGCATTTTGATACCATGCAAACAAAAAAAATCCTCTAAGGCTTTGGATAACTGTAATAAAAAACTATTCTTCTATGTCTAGTTGCAACATTCAGTCCTTACTCGTCTCCTTGTTACAAATTCTTATTCTTTTTAAAAAGTTAGGTGATGAAAAAGCTAAAGAACCTTTGTGAGCCTAGATTTTAAAATAATCTGATTAAGAGGCTATGACTTTTAAAGTAGAATTATATGTAGCCTGATAAGTATAATAATTGACTGATAATGTCTTGCTTCATAATGTGGGGCTGCAAGATTCATTTCTGACTTCTGGTCACTATCAAGAGAGGTTTGCACATTTTTTCCCCATGTTTTTTTTTTGTTTAGTTCATAATTGTATAGGTCTCCTCCCAAAAACTGGATGATAGGCCATAGGCATTTCTCTGAACTGTACAGATGTCAGAGAAAGTCAAAAATTTTGCCTCATAATTTTGATCCGTTTTTTATAAAATTATGTTTTTCTGGCAAATTACTGGCAAATCATTAAAGATTGAAGTTAGAAAATAATGACAGACATTTGAGTTTCAGACTTCATACACCAGACAATTCATACTAATGCAAAACCTGTTATTCTATCAACTTTCTAAGTTTGTAAGAGCAATATTTTAAAACTGTCCCTATTTGTGGCCTTTGTCCCACTTTTATATGTGGCTTTGTCCAGATTTCTTGCTCTAAGACATTGTCTGGTATGGCCGTACGTCATGGCTGGAAATGTTCCACTGCCCAACCTTCTTACCCAGTTGACAAAGATAAAATAATAAAACAGTAGGTGACAATCACAATGTTGGTTAACTTTAACTTAAGTTTAATCAGATTTGTTGCGAGCAGATTAAAATATCAAAATGAAAATCAAATATTGCTACATGTTTGCACTTTATATGAAAATACTCAAGGGGAACCTGATAATTTAATTGATTTCCTTACTGCTGCCACAAGTAACAATTTCTGCTTTCATGCTTGATTTCATTCAGGATAAACCATTATATATTCTTACTGTCTAAACCTGTTAACAGTAAACTCTATGCCATTAAAAAGTAAACTTATTCTGTAAGTCAGCAGGATTGCATCCAATCAAAATGACCCAAAACCTATAATGATGCATCATTTTATATCCAAGTCTCCATGCGGTTTTCATTTAACTGTTTTATGTGTTCCATGCGAAAGAGTTAGCCTTCTCTGCAGATGTTTGCTCTATGCTTTAGATTCTAAGAAAGTAATGGAAACCAATTACCAATGACAGTACTATTCGTTTTAGTTACATTCTACTTTAGTCTGACAACAGATTATTTTCACTCTCTGTTGATTTTGATTATTGTTTGAAGTGGTATGCATTGCCTGTGTGTGTATGTCAGCCACTCTTAATATACTTCTGGTCAGCTCTTTGGAATGATATCAGTATGCTTAAATGTGTTACTTGTTTTGGTAAAGTAATAATTACTTTGCCGTACAATGGTACACAGTGTGATGGAGGCTCAGGACAGCAAGGTGCACCGATTAGCAAAAAGTGTGGGGGTTTTTTTTTGCATTTTGGCTCTATAAATAGGTTCTCTCCATCAGGTCTAGGTATGAAGGTCAGTCTTGAGCTCTGGTCATTGCCCGTATGGGGTTTATGTATTCTCCCTGTACTCATGTAGGTTTTCTCCAGTTACTCCCGTTTCCTTCCGACAACATGCTTGCGGTTTGGCTCCCCTGAAGTACCTATATATCTATATATATATATATATATATATATATATATATATATATATATATATATATATAGATATATATACATATATATATATATAGAGAGAGAGAGAGAGAGAGAGAGTTGATGAGCTGATAGTTTAACAGTTTAGAATTAATACATTAAAAAATACACCCTGCTATTCAAGCCAGCATTTCAATTTTAATGGCACATAATGGTTTTATATGTGGTTTTATGTCGTAAATATAGACACAAACAAAACTTGCAGAAATTAATATTCAGAATACAAATAAAAAATATGTATATCTGAGCAAAGTAAATTACGAGTAAATTCTTACTAAACACTGAAAGCAGAAAAATCTGGACTTTCAGTCTTTGTCATACTAGAATATGCAGGGATTTTAAATCTAAGAAATCCCAGTGCTAATATGTTCTGGCAGTTTGGAAAGGCCAGAGATAAGTAAGATCAAAGAACAAAGACTATAGAACAATTGCAAATCCACTTTTATAAACTATTATCTTACACCAGTGAGTGGCAAATAAGGAGCAGAACATACAGATCTGCAAAAGTGAAGAAACAATCATTTTTGATTAAGTAAGCATTCATAAAATGTGTTCACTCTGCATGTTTGTAGTTGTTTGTTTATTGAGAGTGTCTTTCACAAGGTCAAGAAGCAAACTTGAATCAGTTTACTACTAGAGATGCATGGAGAGAGGTAATCTGACACAATAATCAACGCATTGTTCTGTACCACGACCATGTTGTAAAGATGAATGCAGTTCAGGTATTGATCGGCATGTCACGGACTTTTCCCTGGCTCTTGGCTCACACTGTTTGCACAGCATTTCTTATTCTTCTTTTCACAGTAGGTGCTTGTTTCAAGATCTGTCACATTTTCTCCCTGTAGAGCTATGATTTCTTTGATAAACAGAAAAAGTAATAGTACTTTGACACAAAGAAGGACAAAAATCTTTGCACCATTCTATGATTACCCGCCTTATTGCAATGCATTATGTCTACGTTACGCTTGCATGATGTGGAAGAGAAGTTTACATGTTCATAAATGAAAGTTTGTCAGGTGTGGCACTTAAAAAGCTTTGTTGAATTAAATCAAGAACTGACTGGAAGCAGTAAAACTCTTTTATGTAATCACTTTTAGATATAGCACAAATATTTTGGCTGCTCTGTTTTGTGGATGTACAGAGTACAATGGTAAGGGCTTATCTTTAGCTGTGGCTTCTCTGTGGCAACTGCAGATTTTTTTTATTCTTAGATTTCAAGATGTCTGTTTCAAATTATCTTTATATAGTGCTGTACTTATCTCTGTGTAAACATAAAAAGATGTCAGAGAAAGGCACAGCACCTACAAATTCCATTTCGTATTCTTGAAATGATTAGCTTCTTGTATAACAACGGTTGCCATTATATGAATGAATGATTCAGAATTGTCATGATTTGTATCTCAGGAGAATTTCGACTCTTTAAGAATTTCATTCTTTTCTTTCAGCATGAATATGAAATAAAAGAAGTTGCTGTTCAGCCATTTTTAACATTCTTTTTTTATTGTACTGAATGCTTCAAATATTATTATTTTTCAGTTGCATCTAGCTTGAGGCATTACACAAGACTGCTTCTTCTTCTACAAATTTCTGTTCTGACTCCAGGTTGTTCTTCTTTCAGCTTTTCCCGGTTAGGGGTCGCCACAGCGGAACTCCGATCCACTAATGATTGGCAGTAGATTTTTATGGTGCCGAGGTGCCAGCCCGACGCCCAAACTTCAACGAGGGCACGCCCATTCACGCATATCTTTCGAATGCCACTTGACCATTGGGAGGACATGCAGGCTCGACACAGAAGGTGCTCCAGCCGAGAATCGAACGGGAAAAACCTCTTGCTGTGAAGCGACAATGCTACCGCTGCACTACCGTGGCACTATACTACTCTTAGTAAGCATTCATGATTATTTAACACTGCTTCTGCAGCAGACAAAGCAGTAAAAAATAATCAGCAAACACAAACTAATGCTTTTTTCAGGGAGTAAACCCCCCTGCATCCCCCACATGTTCACTGAAAGGGACTTCCAGTGATAATGGTATTGCATTATTGTCGGTCACAGAAAACAGTGTTTGCCACAAGCACACCGCCCTTTTGTAATCAATCAATCAATCTGTACCTTTGGTGTAACTTTACTATTATGTTTACACAGGGATGTGGGTCCATTAAAAGCAACAGATAAAATGCAATTTAATTAAATTTTGTACTTCAGAACCTTTGAGAGTTATGACAAGGTTTAAAAATGAAGGATCTCTGTCTTCAGAAAATCCCACTCACCCAGTCTCACTCACTCACACGCACACACACACACACACACACACACACACACACACACACACACACACACACACACACACACACACACACACACACACACACACACACTTTTGAAGCTTCTTTATTACTAATACTTTAAATTGCATATAAATCAAGTTTCTAGTTTTGGACATGCTAAAATTACCATAATAATTGACATTTACTTGTTTGTTTATTTGTTCATTTATTTTATTTCCTTGCTTATTTAAAGTATTTTATGTAAGTGAGTAAGTGAACTGTTCTCAACAGCAATACCATGTTCAGCCATGAACTGAACCATATGCAAATTATAAGCATACACAATGGATATAGAGTTGCAGTCTGCTTTGCCGAACATTCAAGATATAAATAAACAAGGCAAGTGTGCAAATAAAGCATATACATCATACACAGAAAAATAGCATAAAATAGGCATGTATAGCCTGCCTGGCATGTAAACATCATATAAAGAAGTAACAGAAAATATAACAAATAAGAAAAATGTAGTGTATACTTATTTACATGGCACATTGTTCATAAAATAAACATTAAAAAATGTCTTTATATGTTGATTGTACAGTAGAGGGGAAATCCTACAGATTTGAGGCTGAAATATTGCTTGCGTGAGTCAACTCAATGTCCCTTTAAGGAGATGCACTTATTTGCAATAGTCAGGTGTGCTTTTAATAACATTTTAAAGTTTAACAGGTTGATGGCATTTTATACATTTTAAGGTAAAGAATTACTGATAGCTGAAGCTAATTTACTGAAAGTTAACTGAGCTTTTGATAATATCTAATCCGGGATCTGCTGCAGGAAACCCTCCTGACCATTTAAATTACAGCTGTAGTGTCCTAGAAACATATGCACTGGAAGCCGTTGAAGACTGGGGGCGACGGAGGGTAAGAGGGGCACTTAGTAATCTAAAAAGGGCAATTTTTATAACTCTTTACTACCACAACATAGGTTCACTTTTAGGATGTTTTAAGCTCAGCCAATTCCCTTTTGGTGCTTGATTCTTGAATTAACATTTTCTGATTGGTCTTACCTATCCCATGGCTGATAATTGTATATTAGCCCTAGTGAGAATAACTGTGGTCATTCCATCGATAATTTGAGAGGACCCATATAAGGGATGCAGCATTTAGGAACTGCCTCTATTCATTAGTGGCATGAGGGGCAATCCTGGAGTACATTTTATATTACCCATCCTTAGATCCAAGTTGCATTTGAATATGGACGGATGAGCTTTGTTTTATTTTTATGGATAGCCTCTTCCGGAACAGTGCTAGCCTCTGTGGTATATATTCATCTCTCCACAACATTCTGTTTAGATACCTGGACTGAGTATTTCTGATACCATTTGACTTGCTGATGTTCAGTAGGTCCATCTGTATTAGGTCGGAGGATACCTTGTATGCCAGACATGTCTCCACTAAGCACTCTGTAGGATACTGAGTATAGTAATAAATCTTTGAAATGGTCCATGCAAGACCTATTGTTTAGGACTTGTATCCTTTTAAGTAAGGTATCTCTGAAGGTATTCCAATTGTTGCATGGGGCTGGACAGATACATGCCAAAGTGGGCATTATACAAAATGATTGACCTAATGAGAGCTTTGTAAAGTGGGAAAACAACATCTCTAGATCTAGTCACAATCAATTTGTTTATAAGCTGTGCAATATAGAAAGGCTTTCTTATGACTTTGGGCACATGTTGGTCAAAAGTTAGGTCACTCAAGTTCCCAAATGCCAAACAATTGGGTCAGTTCTCAGAGGGCATTCTCATGATTTTGACACCAGTTAACCTTCCTGCATGATGGTTAAGTCATTTGGGGATTCAATAACTGCTCCTGGCTTGCAGTCATCTCAAATTTACCTGGCCAAATCCCTTTGGTATTTCAATTTACTTTTGAGATGTAAATGCTAAACAGAAAAAGTCTCAGCACCGAACCCTGGGGGACTCCATTGGTGACTGGTCTCTTCCCCTGTGTTGATATCCTGCATCCTGTGAGCAAGTTGGCAATCCAGCTAGTGAAGCAAGTGTTTACTCCTCCTACATTATTCAACTTTTGTACTCCACCTGAGTAGGGGATTGTGTCAAAAGGCTTGGCCAGGTCAAGGTAATGTGGTGTGAACTGTTTTACCTTCATCCATTGCTTTGGTAACAAGAGTAAAGCTTAAAATTTGCATATGATTTTGAGCTCTTCACACTTTCCTCTGCGTTGTTTTCAAACACATTTTTAGGGTCATGCATAAATGTATGCATTCTTT
>NC_056726.1:1620180777-1620208277 GCF_019279795.1 Protopterus annectens
GTGAAAGTATCCTATAAGTGCTGTGGTAAGATTGTACAATAAAGAAAGGGGAGGGATCTACTGTAAGTTCTAGATGTTTCTATTCAGGTGCAAATAGAATAATATTGTTATGAAACAGAAAGGGTAATCCCATATGTTCATATGTGTGTATTACGCTAATAATCACTGAGGCCTGTATAATCTTAGCCAAGCAACCAAAGTGTATCCCACCTATTATGCCTTAGAGGTTATTTTTAGGGGTGTATGTTAGGGCATGATTTAACAGCTACCACTGTCTATCAGAGAGATAGCTGTCAGACAAGAGGACAATTTCTGATTTCCTATCTACTGGTCCAGTTTGCACTTGAATAGGGTAAGGAATGCTCTGCTTCACATGGATGGGAAGCCTATTCCAGCGAATGGAGATTCTTTCATACCAGTCCCTCCAAAATGTCCTATTCAAATGTCAGAAGCAAAGATTAAATCCTGAGTTCTAGTAGTTCTGATGCAGTTCATTTTGCATATATCTATAGGCCCATCAAAGTATGATCTGAGGATTCTTTGTATGCCAGGCATAAGTCACCTGTCAGAAGTCTGAAGAAAACAGGGTATAGAGATAAGGGTTTGAGGCAATTTGCAAAGAACTCTGATGTTGCATGTGCCTGGTCAGGTATGTATGGGGGGGTGGGGGTTAAACTCAATGATGGGCCTGTTGATGGCTTAGTACAGTGGCATGATGACATTCTTTTACCTAAATGACATACCCTTACTAGTAAGTTAAGTGACAGAATGATTTTCTTACAAACTTATACGCATATTGGTCGAATGCCAGGTTACTCTTTATATGAGTTCTCAAAAATCCCTGGCTACTGTATCTACCTTTAGGGACATTTTAACAGTGAGATAGTTCCCCTGGTGGCTGACTTCCCAAAATATATTATTATGCATTTCTTGACTACGCGTCTTAGATTTGACACCAGTCATTTGTCTGTCCATGATCTTCCTGTAAAATGTTAGTAACTTGGCGGGGTGGATCTGAGAGGTCCAGGGATAAAAGCTCCAATAAAACAAGAACAACATTGACAGGTACAGTGTCGGTTTTACATAAAATTTAACAGAAATATTTAGAGACAACAAAGAAAGTACAATATACAATAGGCACTTGAGTGAAAAGAAGAAAGTTATTACAATATATTAAAGCTGTGTTTGTGTGTGTATGTATATACATATATATATATATATATATATATATATATATATATATATATATATCTATATATATATATATATATATATATATATATTGTTTACTATTGAAATGTCGCCATGCACTTGCACGACTATGAAGTATTCAAACTACAGATGTCTGAATACTTCATATGTGTGCAGGTTAAATGAGCGAACGTTATATTTGCGAATGAACTGTGCATTCGCAAATATAACGTTCGATTATGTACAGGGATTGTGGGATTGTGGTACAGTGTGGTTAGGGAAATACATCCCTTTCCTCACTGTAGTGCAATCTTGGAGTTGGAATATTAAGTTAGGGGGGTGTGGAGGTGCAGTGGGGGCTTGTCCCCCTGCATAAACGGGATGTTAGGTATAGGGATTAGAGAGTTACGGCAAGGGGGGCATTGTTTTTAATGCTGTAAAATGTCGTTGTTTACATTTTTGGCATTAACAGCTGTTTTTGACAATAGGGCCGTTAGGTTATTTGTACTTTCAGCGACACTAACAATTCAACCAGTAAACTCCACAAAACGACAAAAAGGCGAGTGGAGACACAAACGGAGACAGTTTTTAGGTAAATTAAAAAAGATTTAATACTTCCAAATGAACATAAGCGCTTTCGGCCGAACCAATGTCCAGCCTTCTTCAGACAAACAGCGAAATGTTAAATGCTGAAACTTTATATATTATTAAAATACAAGAATTACCAATTAAAAACAAGTGCATTTCTTAATTGATTATTGCCATGGCGACCTTAAAGCAATATTGCATTTGATTAATGTGGAACATTGTGTGATGTTATTTAAAGCAGATGTATGAGACTATGCTAACACGCGAAACTTGCAAGTACCACATTTTATATCTTAAATTATACTGTAAATATTAATCAATGAATGTACAAGTTGCGTACAATCGTTTAAAAATATAACCAGATCTAAATATATTGCATTAAATTTCAAGTACAAAAATAAAAATGAAAATAAAAATAAAAATAAAAATAAAAATAAAAATAAAAATAAAAATAAAAATAAACCTGTAAGGGATGGTTATGTACGCATACCATATGGAAAGGTATGGCATCAGGATGAATGACCTATACTAAAATAATGTTCTTTTTCACTAACAAAATGTTTGAATGAAATTATCTATTATATGACAACCACTTCAACACACATTTAATAGACAGATTTTCGTTAATTCCTGGAAAAAGATGTGCCCTGGTTCGGATCTGCCACATTAACTCATCAATCTCCAGCCTAATTTGCCATGGGCCCCCTCTTATATCTGGTATTCTTTGCTGCACTATAGCAAAGCTAAAAGTATGCCCTGTATGTTCTAGGGCATGTTTAGCCAAGGCATTGTTTTCGTCATGTCTACTGAGCGCGTACATGTGTTCATATATTCTAGTTTTGATTTTACGCTCCGTCTTACCAATGTAAAAAGCTTTACATTGGTTACATAGAGCGACCTAAACCACCGACTTTGACTCACAATTAAAGTGATTATTCACTTTGTATGTCTTATTGTTAATTATGAATTGTGTGCCAACTATGATGTACTTACATTGCCCACAAGCACCACATTTGTGCATGCCGTGTGACCTATTAGAAATGCCTCTATACGGTGGTCTCTCTAAGATGGTTTTTAGATTTTGGCCCCTCCTATATGTTAATTTTGGTTTTAACCCCAGGATACCAGAAAGGGTATGGTCGTGATTTATCACATCCCAGTTTTTATTAAAGATCTCCCTAATTTTAGTAGAATCCAAAGAATAAGTATGTACAAAAGGCACACTATAATTGGTGTCATCTTGTCTGTTATTCCCAAGATCACCCCTAACGATGGAGGAATTTCCTGTATCACCATTGACCTCTGTAGTGATATTAGGCGAAAGCAGAGGGGTAAAATAACCCTCTCTACGTTTGTTGGAAACTTCAAGTATGATATTATTGATTAAATAGGAAGGATAACCCCTTGATAGAAACATGTTCTTTAGTTTGCTACATTCCATAGAAAAATCCTGATCATCTGTTACCATGCGTGCTGCCCTTACGAGCTGGCCTTTAATAACAGATCTTTTTTGATGATAAGGATGGTTACTTGAAAAATGTAACAAACTATTAGAATATGTGGGTTTTCTAAAAATATTACTTTTGAGCCTTTGATTAATGACATCTTTTGTTAAAAGTATGTCCAAGTAGTTAACCTCTAAATCCGCTACATTGAAAGTAAACTCCAAGAATTCAGTCATACTGGTCATTCTTTCGATGAACACAGGTATCAATTCTTTTCCACCCTTCCAAATACAAAAAATGTCATCCTGGTACCTAGTGTACCAGGAGACATATTGTTTGAATAGTTCATCTTTAAATAGATGTTCGGCTTCCCAGTGTGCCAAAACTGCATTTGCAAATGAGCCACCACAGGGTGAACCCATGGCAACACCTGATGTTTGGAGGTAAAAGGTGTTTTCAAACATGAAAAAAATTGTTTGATAAAACCAATTCCAAGAGTGTTTCACTTAAATAAATGGTATTATCATCTATTTTCTTGGCATGCATAAATTCCCTAACCCAAGCAAGACCTAGTTGTTGTGGTATGACTGTGTACAGGTCCTTGATGTCAATTGTAAGAAAGACCATGTCCACATTGTACTCAACTATGTTTATGTCTTTTAAGAAGGACCAAGAATCTTTGCAAATGTGCGTCTCTTGTTCTAAAAGTGGTTTTATTATACTATCTACAAGTTTGGCACACGCGTAAGTAGCTGAGCCCCTCCCATCAACAATTGGCCTAAAAGGTGGTGCATGTATACGTTTATGCAATTTAGGTGTGCCAAAGAAAGTTGAAATTCTTGGTGCTACCATCTGTAAGTATTGATATGTACTTAAGTCCACAAAACCTTCCAAGAACAAATCATTTAGAACGTTATTGATCCTTCTGTAAGCACCATGTATTTCATTGAGAGATACCTCCTTATATACAGGTGTGCTCAGATGCTCAAGCATATATTCTACGTACTTGTAATGATCCATTAATACCACCCCCCCACCCTTATCCGGTTTCATTACCCGGATATTGCAGTCCCTAAGCAACCGAAGGAAGTCCCATTCTAATGTAGGTTTTTTGAACCGAATGGTTTTGTTCACACTATTGTTTCCACTTTGGAATTATTTTAGCAGCCACGAGTGGTTTTGGGCTACGGAGGCTGAAACTAATTCGTAAGACATTGGTGAAGGAGTTTGATGCTTGGATTACGAACAACTTGAAAACTGGTTTGTGTGCATTCATTGTTTCACGCCCATCAGCTCTGTTTTTGGTTTCTGTGGATTTGCAAATACTCGGGGCTTGGTGGTTTCTACAATATATATATATATATATATATATATATATATATATATATATATATATATATATATATATATATATATATATATATATATATATATATATATATATATATTTTTTTTTTTTTTTTGAGGGCAGGGGTCCATTTTAGTTGATCGTTTGAGTATACTTTAATACGTGTACATATGTATACTCTTATAAAAGAAAAGGAATTATCAAATTATACTCTTATTGCAGATAGTTGATAAGTCAGTAAGGAAAATATGGCTGCAGGTCAACTGGTAAGTAAGATTGCTTTGACAGCCATCCTCTACTGATAAAGTGGTTGAGCTTCTGAAGAATCAGATCTGAGGTTGTATGACTTCTAAATTCATCAAGATGTGTTTAAGAAAAAATTCTGAATTCCATGACTTCAGAATCAAGTTTCTCATTTTCATGCTGTTCAGTGGTATTTCTGGGAGATCTGGATAAAATATTAGCAAGATGAAGAAGTTTTCTTTTTGTGTAGACAACATTGAAATTATACATTTGTAATTTCAACATCATGCGTTGCAATGTGGCAGTAGCTGTATGTATAGGCTTTCTCAAAATAGTAACTAGAGGTTAGTGATCAGTTTCAGTTTGAACTGGGCAGACATAAATATAATCATGAAACTCTGAACGTGCAAACACAGTTGCCAAGAGTTCTTTCTCAATATGCACATACTGCATTTCAGTTTGGGTTAGAGTTCTGGATGCATAGACTACTGGTCATCCCTCTTGAAGAATGACTGCACCAAACCAAATTTCAAAGCATCACAAGAAAGAGTTACTGGTTTGTGAACATCATAGTATCTGAGAGTTGGAGGACTGGCAATTCTCTGTTTCAGGACATCAAATGCTCTTTGGTATTGTTCTGACCAGGACCAGAATACGTCTTTGAGTGTCAGCTCTTTAAGTGGTGCTGAAAGTTGGCTCAAGTCTGGAATGAACCTGCCCTAAGTAGTTAACCATGCCAAGAAAGCTTTGCAGCCCTTAAACATTGTGTGGAGCTGGCATGTCAAGAATAGCAGTTTGCTTGGAAGGATCTAGTCGTAAGCCTGAACTGGTAAATAAATGACCAACATAAGTAAATTCTCGCAGCCTGAATTTACACTTTTGAGGATTCTGCTTAAGATTCACTTTCCAGAACTTTCTTGAGGTTTCTGTCATGCTCGGCTTCACCATTACCTCCTACTAAAATATCATTTACTATAATAGAACACAGATACCCAGAAAAAAATTTATTCCATGGCATGCTAGAAAGTTTCACTGTTAGAATTTATCCCAAATGGCATTTTCAAAAATCTGTACCTGCCAAGATTTTCAGTCTAACAACATTTGCCATAATGAACTATTGGCATATGAGCAGCAACTTCTTCGACTGCACATATTGGATGATGAGGTCTTTTTTGTGCTTTGTTTAAATCTCTAGGATCAATACATATTCTGATATCATCTGAGCTTTTGTTATGAACCACTTACCATGAAAGATACTCATTCAGTAGGTTCATCAACTGGACAAATTACACCCTGCTGCACCATTTTGTCTAGCTCAGCTTTGACTCTATTCTGCATAGCTACTGGAACTTTCTGGGCTGGTCTGATAACTGGGATGACTTCAGGGTCTAACTTCATTCAATACAAAACTGGAAGTTTGCCTAATTTGTCTGCTGAAAGATCAGCATAGGTAGACAAAATAGACTGGGAGAAATTAGAATTGTTGTCTTTCAAGCTTACATGATAGATTTCCTTTTTAAATGAAAGCAGTCCCATTTTCAAAGTGTCTCTGACGCCTAATAATGACTCTACATGCCTTTTGACCACATAAAATTGCAAGTCATAGCTGTCTCCAGCAGAGTAACATGAAAGCACTACTGAAACTTTAGTCTGAATTTCTTCACCACTATAAGCAGCAAGCTGCGCACACTTTGCCAAATAAAGCTTCTCACCAGCATATACTCTAGCAAATTTTTCTGCTGCATAACATTGCACTTTGAACCTGTGTCAACTTTGAGCTTTGCAGGTCTTCCATTTAGCTAAACAGTACAAAATGCTTCATTCCTTGCCCATAAATCTACTGCATTGACTGTTTCATTAAGCACAGACACACCATCAACATAAAAGGTAGGGTCACAACTTTCTAATTCATAAATTTGTTTCTTTGAATGTCCTCTTTTAATAAAATAGTGTCCCTTATTTGATTTACAAAACCATTTGAAATTATTTCCCTTATTGCATTTGTGGCATTGCTGACCAAAAGCTAAGCACTTTTCTCTTTTGGGTTCATGATTAGCACCACAATTATGACAGTTGACTATGAGGCTTAGTGAGGGAACATGCTTTGATCTTCCTGACTCCCCCTTGTGCTTCACTGAGACTGTGTGCCCTCTGGAATTTGTTGGAACGCTATGGGGTTTTCCAGTGACTGTTACAGGGCTCACAGTTGCTACCATGTGCTTGGGCCTCTTTCTTTAAACCACGTGCTGCATGCTATCAACACGAGCACTAGAAGATACTGGAAGTATGCATTTCTCATTTGTAAGCATATTTGTGTGCTTTTCTGTGAGCTCAAATATTTGGCAAATCTCAATGGCCTTATTCAAAGTTAAATCACTGTCACGAAGCAAAATCTTTTTACAGCATCATCTTTAATATCACACAGTAGTCTGTCGTTTATCAAGTCATCCCTTAAATCTACAAATCTGCATGTTTTTGCTTTGTTTCTCATATTAGTTATATATGCTGCAAAACTTTCACTACTCTTTTGATCCCTTGTATAAAATAAGTACCTTTCTATTGTAACATTCATTTGGGGGTTACACTTTTCTCTAAATTTACATTTTAAGCACTCTAGAGTCTTCCCGTGATTCAGCCGGAAGCACTATATGATGGTTTTCACCCTCTTCTGCAACTACAGCAGGTATATACATAAATGAACATTCTCTTTCTATAGCTTCTGAACCAGCTAAATTAAGCAAAATAAAGAAAATGCAGCCTGTATGAAAATATCCTACTCCTGCTCAAATACTCTCCAATTCTCGGCAATATTATTATCAAAGACAAGTGGACTTGGTTTTCAAAACCCTTCAGCCATGCCAACAAAGTATGTCCAAACACATTGAAATTATGGCCCTTGTAATTGTATATGAACATGCACAAACAGCCAGTACTTGTAATAACATTCAACTGCATAATAAACTACTTGAAATACTGCACTTTGCAAATATGCTTTGAAATGGCTGTATTTTTTTAAATAACTGTCATACTGCACACCTTGTGAATACTTAATACACTTTAGATATTTTGAACAGCTTTAATTCATGCAAAAAAGTAGCACATAGAAAAAAAAATGCATCCGTATTTCCTTATTTTATATATTTTATGCAATTCAGACATTATTTCAAACATTTTCATAACTATTTTGAATATTTTTATCAATATGTCATGGTTTCAGACATTTCATTCGACTAGAAATCTGTTTTGAGCTTTCTGAGTGCTTCATTTTATATTTTCCGAATAAGAAATCACTTAAGTAAGTTTTGGTACCTGGAATTTATTTCTGACATGTTTTTGCAAGTTATACATGCAGTAGGGATGATCCATTCCTCTATATTCCTCCACCGTTAACTGAGTGCCTCTGATTCTAGGTTTCATTCTAACACCATGTCACTCATCTTGCTTTACAATTGAAGACGAACAGAGGGAGCAGTTCGTTTATATGCTTTATTAGACAGAAACACATCGGGATGAATAGAAGCATTACAAAACATAAAGAAACTGATTAAATGACAATGCTTTATTACACAGAAACAAATCAGGATGAATAGAAGCAGTACAAAACATAAACTGATTAACTGACAATGCTTTATTACACAGAAACACATCAGGATGAATAGAAGCAGTACAAAACATAAACAAACTGATTAACTGACAATGCTTTATTACACAGAAACACATCAGGATGAATAGAAGCAGTACAAAACATAAACAAACTGATTAATCGACAATGCTTTATTACACAGAAACACATCAGGATGAATAGAAGCAGTACAAAACATAAACAGACTGATTAATCGACAATGCTTTATTACACAGAAACACATCAGGATGAATAGAAGCAGTACAAAACATAAACAGACTGATTACCTGACAATGCTTTATTACACAGAAACACATCAGGATGAATAGAAGCAGTAGAAAACATAAACAGACTGTTTAACTGACAATGCTTTATTACACAGAAACACATCAGGATGAATAGAAGCAGTACAAAACATAAACAAACTGATTAACTGACAATGCTTTATTACACAGAAACACATCAGGATGAATAGAAGCAGTACAAAACATAAACAAACTGATTAACTGACAATGCTTTATTACACAGAAACACATCAGGATGAATAGAAGCAGTACAAAACATAAACAAGCTGATTAACTGACAATGATTTATTACACAGAAACACATCAGGATGAATGGAAGCAGTACAAAACATAAACAAACTGATTGACAGACTACATAGACATGCATGCTTGCATCTCAACAGTTTACTACAAAATGGCAGTCAGGCTCACATGTGCTCAGTATTTATACACTTGCGCAAGCCCATGGAAAGCAACTTAAAGGTACATATTAATCTACAGAAGGATTATGTTAGATGGTATTTCCTGGGGGGGGGGGTGACTGGGGTGAGAAGGGGTGAAGCTGGAGCTGAATCTGTCAGTCAAAAGATTTGCAATATTTTATGGTTCCATGAAAGCCGCCCCATTTACCAACAGTATGGCAAACTGTTGTGCGTTGCCTTTGATGTGTTGGACTTAGCTAAAGAAGGCCATATGTTTGTTGTTAGCCTGGGAGGCTATTTTTACCTCAAGATTTGCTTTGTTGGAGTTAAGTAATCCACTTAGTTGTCTAGTCAGTTTGATGAGAGAGGTTTTATCATTTTTGGTGTTACGCTTCCTAAGTTTAGCAATGACTTTTTTTCTTTTGTTGTGTAACCTGTTTAAACTTATTCACTCCAATGCAGCTCAGAAAGTTTGCACTATAATTTCCAATGGGCAGACCCTAAGCCTTTTGACAAAATCAAATGATGTCCTCACATTTCAAACAAATGTTCATATCTATGGAACCATAGGGGTTATGAAAGAAGTATAAATGGCAAGCCTTTCATCACAAACTATTGTTATAGTGGTAGTGTTCTTTAGGTTAAACAAAACTTTATAAATCACATTCAACACAGTAACTATTATGCTTGCAATATTTTGTAAACAACTTACAATATCTCAGTAACCACTCAAGCTACACACATACTGTCAGCAGCATTTTATTCAACTAGATGAGAGCTTTCATATGAGGCTAAAGAATTCTGCCTGTGTTACTTTGTTGTTAAGATATTTAGAATTACTATCATAAAAACAACAGTTAAGATCTCTTTGCCTGCACTAAATAAAGGTCATATATTAATGTAGTTGAGATTGCCATTGTGTAAGCTTTAAAGATGAAGGGCAGGATTCAGGATGGCTTGCACGGAGTCTAAGAGTCGTGTAAGACTCCATGCAGCCATCGCGATCCAGGAACAGCCCGAAATCCCGTGTAAGAGACCAGCTAAAAAGTCTCTTACATGGGCAGGGCATGGATATGCTAATTACCTCACTTGCAGCCGAAAGGCATGCAAATGAGGTAGAATAGCGACCCACGAAGCTGAAACCAGCCCGTGTAAGAGTCGTGTTAGGTGCAGAAATGTACTCAGTTGACAACTGAGTACGTTACTGCAAATAACACAATGGAGCCATGACAGCTCCAAATAAAGTGCGCATATGTAGCAGGCAGCATGGGAATGGCCAAATATGTGGCCATTGGCATGGTAACCCAATGCAAACATGAAATAAAATAATTTTTTTGTTGGCGATCGGTGAGGTTTAAACGCAGCGCAGCCCCGTGCAAACAGGTTGCGCTAAATAAGGCATAAAAATAAAGGTTTGAAACCCACAAATGTGGGTTTTATGCAATGCATGGATTTGCAATGCAGGGACTAGCAGACCGAAAACAACATGGCCACTGTTTAGTGGTTGCTAAGGGGGGAAGCTGAGTGTAAGACATGTAACTAAGCATTAGTAGGCAATCCTATGTAAATGAGTGGTAGGATAGTGAATCACACTGTCACATAGCAAATGAGCACATTCCGTGTAGTGTAAGAGTTAGATAAGTGGGAGTAACAGAGTAGGAGACAGGTGACATCACAGGGGGGAATGTCAGGACGAAATCAAGCTCATTGGAGCAAAGTGGTATGTGAAAGATGTCAATCACACAGCATAGAAAGAGGAGTGTCAACAGATAAGCATGGGAAAGTCAAGAAATGGAAGGTGTACACTGTGGCCAACACCAAAGTTTCTTGCTGTGCATGCATGCGTGTGCGCTGGGAGGCGCGAGTAAGACAGAGTGCGCGCATGTAAGGCAGAGTAAGCATGTAGGAGCCTGTGTAAAGATATATAAACCTGTTTGCGCTGGTGTGCGCGCGTTTTAACCCGAGTCTAGTCCATGTAAGCATGTGTGCGCGTGTGGTAGCCACTGTGAATGTGTTTCCGCTGGTATGCGTGCTGCTCCCCCCTGAGGAAACAGAGAGGAAAAAGGAAGCAGAAGAAATAGTAGGAAGCTAGCAGGGAATACTGGTAGAGCTAGCAGGTGAAAACAATTAGAAGCAGGCAATTACACAGGCAGAATACTAGCCCAGCCCAGCACTTAAAACACTGCAAACAGCATTGTAGTATGTTTCTCTCAAGAGACACTGCAAGACAGGAGTAAGCTAGTAGAGGTGAAAACTGAAAAAAGCTGCACTCAGACCAAACATGCTAGGGGCTGCCATAGCTGTTATAAGGAGACATAGGAGACTTGCTGAGGGTGGTGACAATGCAAATGCTGCCAGACAACCCACAGTGAGGAGACGGAGAAGAGTGTACAGGCCCAGGGTCACCTACCAGGGGTTACATGAGCTGGAGATAGTGGAGCGCAATAGAGTGGACAGAGACCTCCTGCAGAAAATTGTTGAGATGTGCAGGCCATGCCTCACACACAAAACCAACAGAGGGGAACCCATCCCAGTGGAAACCAAGGTATGTGTTGGCCTAAGAATACTAGCAACAGGTACCTTCCCGAGACCAACTGGTGATATGATGGGGATATCACAGGCATCAGCCTCCAGGTTACTGCACCAGTTCCTTGATGCCATGTCAGCACATGTCAGTGAGCATGTATATTTCCCCAATTCCCATGAGGTATTGGCCAGCAATATGCGTCTCTTCCATCAAATAGTGGAATACCCTGAGGTAGTGGGTGCAATAGACTGCACGCACATATGCATCAAAGCACCAGCCGGTGAGTGGGGTAGGGCCGACATTAACCGCAAGGGCTTCCCCTCCATCAACTGTATGTGATGCCCAGGGCATAATAATGAATGTGAGGGTTGGCTGCCCTGGGAGCTACCATGATTCCCATATCTGGCATTTGACGCAGCTGTACCGGACATTTGCCAATGGGGACATCCCATATGGTCACCTAGTGGGGGATGCTGGATATGCACTGGAGCCATGGCTGATGACACCCATCAGAAACGCACACCTGAACAAGAACGCCATAATGAGGCACACACACAAACACGAAATGTAATAGAGCGTGTGTTCGGGCTGCTCAAGTCATGGTTCCGGTGCCTGGACACATCTGGTGGAGCCTTGCAGTACTCACCAACTACATGTACCCAAATTGTCATGGTATGTGCTATGCTACATAATATGATTCTGTGAAAACAGCTGCAGCAGGACCAGCATAGGGCCGGGACAAACAGCCCCCTACCATTGCCAAGGCCATCACAGGCAGAGCGTGACTCGGAGGAGGAACAACATGAGCCTGCCCCAGTAGGCAGAAGGAGGCATGCCCAGTATGCCCTGGCCTTGGCAAAGAGGCAACGCATAGCACATACACTGGCTCAGTAGGAACCCTGGGAATGATACCCCTCTCTGACTCACTCATATAGTAACAGGGACGCCTAACATGACACAACCTGCTCTCAAACATGTACAGGGAGTGTAGTATATGCATCCGACAGAGGCAGCCCTGCAGCACCACCTGAGGCATGATTGCCATGTGTTAAGTAATGTAACACCATCTAGTATATGCAAACATGAAGACCCTGCCTAACATCTCACCCTCACCAAGCATGATGCCATACTATGAAGACAACAAGATCAAGTACAATAATTGGCTAAAGTATTGCTGTTAGCAAGGGGGAACAAATGGCTGACAGCCTGGGATGACATGCTGAGCAAGACATGATGCCCCACCTGCTAGGGATGGCACGCACCCAGCACACCTAGCTGTGTGGATTCTGGCAAAGGTTGTTGTCACCCCCACTGTGCCTTGAATAGGTAAGGCTGGAAACACAAACCCACCACCATAGGTAGCACAAGGGATAACAACCTGGATGTAATGCTACCCAATGTCAGAAGTCTAACCTGCAAGTTGCATGCAGACCAAACCCACCACAGCATGGAGAATGGCAATATCTGTTCTGTAACAGAAACTTGGGTCAAGGCCTAGAAGAGCACCCTAATACTACCAGGTTATGCCTCATACGATGCTCTACAGCTCCAAAACATGGGACACACTACAATAGGAGTGTGGCTATCAGTAATTGTCAAGGATAACCACACCCCCAGATTGGTACCACAGCAAGAAGCAGCATGGACTATCCATGGGCAAGTAACAGTGGCTCAAACTGCGTCCCTGTTTGCAGCCTGCAACAGACCACACTCACAAACCCAGGAACCCCAGCCAGCCTTCCTGAAGACACTGCAGAGTATGAATGTCTCAACAAATACCAAACAAGGCACACACAAAGTATGACATAGGTGGCAATCCATTATGTATGGAAGAAGTAATCAGGGACCTAGGGACACAAGTGGACGGTAACCCATCATGTGACACTCACATTGCCAAGGTGGCGAGGAAGACTTGCTATATTTCCCACCTTAATATGAAAGGATGCACATGTAGATCAAGAGAGGTCACTGTGCCACTATACTCTTCCCTTATCAGGCCCATATGTGACAGATTTACCTTACCTTACACCTGCGGCAGTTAGAAAGACCTCAAATGTACCTCACCAACAGGATAAAGGGTCCAAACATTTGACATCTGCAGCCTGGCTGAAGAAACCACAGCCCAATTCACAAGCATACTGCCCAGTCAGAGGCGATGTATGCCTGATGTACATGGCCATGTCCAATCCAGAATGAATGGACATGCTCCACTGCAGAAACCCCAAATCCAGCCGAGACACCACAGTGAGATATCTGAACCTCCACACATAGATAAATAGGATGTGCTGGAGGGACAGATCCATAACCCAGAGGCTCCTTACACTCTGGAACAGAATCCCAGTCCATGATAGACTGAGCTCCACACTCATATTCAACAAGAGAAATCTGGTGAAGTGCATGGGAGATAGTAGGTGTACACTGGGGGCCATCCCTGTGTCACATCTAGTAAAGAAACCCTAAATGGGCATAATATGCACATTACAAGGGGTGTGGAAACTCACACACAGTCTGTCCATGCTCAAACATGGCCAGGGCAAATAGCCTAGTATGAACCTATGAACCTATGACGATACAAATTGTGCAGGACACAAAGGATTATCACACAGCTGTCCTACCTGATGGTAGGAACCATGGTGATAATCCACAGATATGCTCTGCAGTACTCAAATATCACAAACAATACACCAAACCCACACACATTGCCAACATCCAACCTAACAGATTATTTGCAAACTCCCCACCAGAACCTTACTGCCAAATATCTATCCCAGCAGAGTGCTGGCCCCTTGACATTGCAGATGCTGAGGTAACAGCCACCATCTACAAAGCACACCACACAGAATCAATGGTACCAGATGGTGTCCTGGGTTGTGTCCAACAAGTACTGTAAGAAGAATGGAACACCAAATAGCACTACTGCGCACTCTCAGTCTTACCACAGGATATGTACCCAAAGAGCAGTGTACAGCAACAGTGGTCCCTCACCACAAAGGTGGTGCCTGAATGGATACTGCAAACTATCACCCCTCAACCCTGACTATCTAGGTTGGCAAAGTAATGGAGAGGATGATCATGGATCCCAGGAATAACGAGACTGGGTACCTACAGACATTGGACCCTACCCAGTGTGGCTGTCATAGGGCAGATCCTGACCCGTACACATGTCTGACTCATGTGAAACATGCACCAAGCCCAGTGATGTGGGGAATGTCGATCACACAGCCTATCTGGACCTTGCTAAACCCTTCCATACAATACCCTAGCTGGCGGTACAGATAAGCTCACCATCCTAACTATAAACCCCTATGCAAGTAGATGGGTTGCAAACCAGCTCAAGGACAGAACTGACCTGGTCAGACATGCTGCAGCCATGTCAGACTGCAAACCAGGTACAACTGGCATCCCACAAGGCATGGTCCTGGGACCTCTCTTGTATGCTATATATGTCACGTAGGTACAGGCCAACATGGAAGGACTCTGTCTGAACAGGTTCACAGAAGACTACAAGCTGCCCACCATATCGGACCCTCCAGCTGACACAAGCAACCTACAAAAGGCACACATAGTAACAGACAAGTGATGCCACAGCCATGTCAACAAGCTAAATGCAGAATAGTGTATAGTCATCCCCTGTGGAAACACAGTACATGGCCAGAAATTACCACATAGGTGTTAACCCAGTAAGTACATCAGGAGCAATAAGAGACCTGGGGGCACAAGGTGATAGATATCATGCATGTGACAACCATGTGTCTGTAGTGGTTACAGAAACATACCATATACCCACCTAATCATGAAGGTAAGCACAGCTAGGTCAGGGTAGGTCAATGTGCCTCTCCAGTCATCCATCAGTAGCCTCACAATTGCGTACAATGGCCCTTGAGGGATGTAACTTAGCAGACACCTGCATCAACTGGAAAGACCCCACAAATACCCCACCAGGAGGATCGCAGAGCTGTAACAGATGCCACGTGTCGCCTGATTAAACAAACTGCAGCTCCACGCAGTGCCATACCGCCTGGCTAGAGGTGAACTGTGCCTGATGTATAAAGCCATGACCAAGCTGGTATCAATGGACATTTGGCACCATGTAAAATCTGAGTGCCGGTGACCTATCCAGCTGACAGGCCTGAACCCCAGCACAGACATAAACAAGACATGCTGTACCGATTGGTCCATAACCCAGAAGCTCACTCCACTCATGACTAAACTCCCAGTACAGGTTATCCAGGGAGTCCCTCATTGACTGTCATCCAGAGGAATCATGATGACTGGATGTGAGATGGTAGGTGTACCCTGGATATCACCTGTATGTCATGGGTAGACAGAGGCACAGCCCACTAACCTTGACATATGTCATGGCAAACACCAGTAAATGTGTGTTGAAGGACAAACACTCTCTGACTAGCATTACAAATGGACTAGGGCACATGGCCATTGTTTGTCACTGTCCACACAAGTTGTGGAATACATTAACAATGTTGGACAATCATGTACTATGCTGTCCATATCTGAACAAAATGCAACATGGTCATATCTGCACAACTGGCCCTCAACCAGTCTGGTGTGCTCACTATAAATATTACAAGCAGTGATAGGACTGAAACCGATGATACTGTCCACCACAGTGAAAGTACTGAACCAGTACACTATACGACAATACACTGTTTGGTCCGTAGGAAAGGATGTTGACAACTGTATGCAAACTATCCCATGGCAACCCTGCAGGCACAGCATAATGCCTGTTAGGTTCAGACACAAAGCAGTTGGGCAGTAAGAACACAACCTGATGTCCAGCATTCAACTGTGCATGTGGAATATAGATGACGTCCACACACAAACACAAATTTGGTGGACCACAGATCCCAACATAAGGAAAGTTCACACTGGGCATGCTCGCACACTTAGATAAATGAGACGTGTCAGTCAAGAAGCCATAGAAACTGTGAACTGGGCATGCTCACGCGCTTAGGCCATGTCACAGTTCAGCAGTTGCACACACATATCTGGCATTTGTATGTGTTAACACAGGAACCTCCCACAATACAGAAATCTGCCCAGTGCACACAGTGAAATTACAACAGAGACATAAGTAAAGTACTGGATACCACTCATATGCAAACATCTTACACAGTACACAAGTTGTTCATAGAGATAGGGAAAGCAATGGCAATAAAGACCCACAAACAGTATATGAGCAACAGATACTTGCATCTGACAAGTAAACATATGGCCGTAGAGTGCAATACTAGGCTGTTGTCCTTAGGGAATACAGAAGGCTATCCACAGTGTATTTGGCGTCTGCCTCCGCAGTACAGTAGGCCTCTGTGCCTGTGCAAAGTTAATGCATAGATATGCTCTCCCCTGTACTGATGGATAGTAACAGATGTACATACCTCTTCATACATAATGATGTCAGCACACTATACATATATCAGGAGCACAAATGATACCCAGTAATTTGAATAGTGCGCTCAGCTACTGTGTCTCCCACAAGTGTCATAATATAGTTAGGTAGGGGTTTGAATCCTGCAAGTGCTCAGTGTGTGTATGACTGTATGGGGGGGGGAGTAGTGTATGTGCAATTCCATGTGTAAGAGAAATGTCCCTTTTGCCAACTAGTACAACACAACACATGCTGCATATTCCACTGTCTAAACACTGATGATGTCAGCACCCTATAAGTACAGCAGGAGAAAGCAAACCTCCCAGTAATGCAAATAGCGTGCTCTGCTACTGCGTCTCTCACAAGTGTCATAACATAATTAGGTATGGGTTTGAATCCTGCAAGTGCTCAGTGAATGTGTGTGGGGGAGTAGCGTGTGTGCAATTCCACGTGTAAGAGAAATGTCCCTTTTGGCAACTAGTACAACACAACACATGCTGCATATTTCACTGTCTAAACAATAATGATGTCAGCACCCTATAAGTACAGCAGGAGGAAACAAGCCTCTCAGTAATGCAAATAGCACACTCTGCTACTGCGTCTGTCACAAGTGACAACATAGTTAGGTAGGGGTTTGTATCCTACAAACACCATGTGTGTTTTTGTCACACAGTTTGTCCATGTGTGTGGGGTGTTGTTCCCAATATTGCATGACATACACTATATCAGTAATGTCAATGCACACATGATATATGTGTGTGCCACCTACACATATGTACCTGTGAACTTCAATAGTTCCCATGTCCGAAGCCTGCCTCATGTGATTACATGGAATATGCATTAGACAACTGTATGACTGTGGTCTTCTGTGCAGGGGCTGCATGTGGTATGTGAATATACAATGTGAGTTGTAGATGGTGTCATCCCACCAGTGAGGGATACACGACTGGTCTGGAGCATATAGTCCACATGTTGGTGATGAACAGGTGCAGCATGTTTTCTCCTCTTGTGGGAGTGGTAACAAGTTGTTCTATAGCAATGCAGGGAATGAATGCTAGGAACCCTTCAGATAGGGTCTTGGAGCTAGAGTAATGCTCACACTCTATGTTTGGGTAGTTGCAGTCCACCCATATAATGGTGTAGAGACCATCATATTCCCAGTGTTGTCAGGAAGGCCAAGTGGGTTTCCTGGGTATGAGAGGGTGGTGTGTGCCAGGCTATGAACCTGAAGGCAATCTAACCCACTGTTAGTTGCACATTGATAGGCTCTGATGCTTTGTGCTGTGCCACCAACCTGGGTGTGTGTGTATTTGAGGTGCCTTTGGATACATCCCCCCTGTTCTGGTTTGGTGCATGTGTAGGGGACGACAAGCATGGTATGAGGTATGACCTGGCAGTGATGGTGTGCACCTGGGAGCCTTGTACCAGGAGTCTGTTACTGCATGGATATTGCTGTACCCCATGCTAAGGACAGTTTCCACTGCATGCATCTTGAGATTTACACTGCTGCTGTTGAGTAGCAGTACTATTAGTGTCCTATCCCGTGTGATACCTGTGTAGGTGGCTATGTAATGTCAGTCTTGCATACAAAGGCACTATGTGTGTAGCAAGAGCCTCTGCTAATATACAATGGCCCATGGGTGACAGGTGCAAGCTGTCCTTAGCAAAGCAATGTGGCTTGTCCAGCATGTAATCCCATGCTGGCAGGCATTGGATCCCCTTTGAATGTCACCGAAACATATGGTAATTGTAGAAACTGATCATCCTGTCTACATATTGTGGCAGCATTCTTGGTGAGGGTAAGATGCTAATCAAGGTCAGGGTCATACCAGCCTGTGCCACAAGCTCAGAGAGCCCCTCTATGTCCCCTAACATGTAGTCCAGGGAGGTGCATCACAGGTCATACACACTGGCACAGACAATGAATGAGTCATATTTCTACATGCCTTGGTGTGACCTGTATGCTTGTGTTATGTGGTGGATCATAGTGCCCGACGGGCATCTCAGCATGACCTTCACCTTGTTCAGCCTGGTGAGCAGGACCTCAGTGTACCTGACGATAGAGGTACCTATTACAACTGTAGCAGGTGCGTTGTCAAGCCGTATGGCCTGTGACTGTTTGGCACACAGGCTTTGTGAGCTATGTGTTGCACATGCTCTGCTCTGGCTTAACGTTTGCTTGTGTGTCTGCTTTGCAGGTGTCAGCTGCTCAGACAGGATGCTATTCTGAGAGTCCAAGAATGTACCTGTGTGTTTCTATGTTTGGATTGCGGTCGTGGCAGGTCTATGTGAGACTGGTACTGTATTCACTGTAGTATCCCACTCCACCTGACAGGGTATGCCAGTACTGAGTTAAAAGAGCTTAGCCCCCAGTTTGGCTATGTAGTTGCATCTCTCACATGTGTTGTAAGTTTATGGGAAGGGGAGAGGGTTGTCTGTGTACATGAGGCAGCTGTAACATTGCCACATGACTCACAGATTCACCAACTGGACCAGATTGTAGATTGACAGGTGACCTTTGCACATGCTACCATAGCATTGTGAATCCCATACTAATTAATGACACATAGGGCCAATGGGGAACAAGGTACTCAAGGTGAGTATGTGAGGGTGTAGCGCTCCTGATTTGTTAGTGCTGGCATATATGAATGCTGTCTTGAGCAAATGTGAGGTAAGTAATTTGCAATGTGTTACAGGCAACCTACATGCAAACAGGACAAACAGTGACGTTCTGTCAAGTGAGACATAGACATCAGTACAGTAAGCAATACAGACGTCACTAGGGATCCACAGAGGCACTGTAAATCTGCACTGCAGGTGGAATCAGTGTTTCAGGAACATAACAAGCAAACATGCATACAAACAAAGCTACAGTCAGCAGGCCTGTATGTAGACTATGCTACATCAAACAAGGTGTACGACTTCCAGTAGGTAACAGTGCATATATGCAGGCACTATAAGCCTGTACCCAGACATTCACAGGTCAGACGGGCTGAGTCCAGCCCGACCCCCCACAAGTGTATAGACCATGTACCTTCGTAATGTTGAATAACTGGCCTGATACCCAAGTGCTCATACCTGTAATAATACACATTTCAAATAACAGACACTGAGCCCTCACTCAGCAGTTCCAGACTTAGTATGATGTATGATGTATGCTACCTGTCCTGGCACCACAGTATCCTTGACATGTATGGAGACTCTCCCTCCTGTCATAGTTAGTTCTGTGTTTTGGGGCTGTCATGCATGGTATGAGGTGTGACCTTGTAGTGCTAGTGTGCTCTTGTGAGTCTTGAACCTGTTGTGTATTATTGCACAGATATCAACATCCTCAAACATCCTCATTGCAGAGTCGAGTGTGGACAGCATGCAGCTCGCAGTTGACATGACCATCATTGAGTATCAATATGTACATTTTCGTATCCCCTGTGCTACCTATGTAGGTGACCATCTTTTGAAAGCCTCACCAGCAGTATGCAAAGATGTGCAGACAGTACACTATGGTAATTACTATGGGTGTACAAAACAATACAATGACATTCATACTGTAACTGCATCAGGCATGCTGGGATATACCCACAATAATATCATTACACTGTACTGTTGTCAACATTATACTATTACAACACTTCTATGTAGTCACCCTGTGCATCAGCACCATGTTAACCTGTTCCTGCACCAATGTTACAGATTGCAGGAGGTGGCACAATTTCATCATATGCACAGGGTGTGTACTTGGTATGCCTGAGCCTGCCACTGATACAACCAATTGACATGTCTGTGTGCATGTGTTGGTGAGGGACAGCAGTACAAGATGGGGCAATGTTGATGCAGTGTGTGCGTGTATGTGGTAGCCCTAGGTGTTATCAATTTGCATGTGTGTATGCATGCACACAGTCCCACCTCATGGCTGACATATACAGGTGTTTGTGGACAGCCACAGACTGTACCTGCCAGGTCATACAGATCACTGTCTGTGGCCACGGACACGGTACCTGTGCCTGGCAGGGGTGCTACGGACCGTATCAGGCACTAAGCCAGACTGGGTACTGTCATCAGAAGCAGGTGGTTGGTGACTGGAGACAGGTTCCTGTCGGGACTGTCCAGAGCCACATGCACGTGGTCTTCTGGGGCGGTCTGATCACAGCACAGATTAAGCATTGCTGGGGCTGCTGCTGGCACTATGGGAGCAGCTGCGGGCCTGTTGTCGTCCACGACGGCTGCCAGCTGCTGCTGTTGCTGGCGTACGGCCACGTTGACGCCTCAACCATCCACCATTGCCCTGGCTCATGGACATGTAGTTGTGGAACAGATCTAATGTGTCCCCCCAATGTCTGTCAATGACATCGATGAAGTTACGGATGGCAGCCGCAACATCACGCATACTGTCACTCATAGCTGTGCGACATGCTCTCAGCTCCCTCAGACTCTGTCTGGTGTACCGTTCTATACGTGACTGTGCCTGCATTACAGCCCGAAACATAGCTGAGGTTGAAAGACCTCTGTGGGCACGTCTGACAGGGGTGGTACACCCATGGATGCTCCCACGAGAACCCCTGGACGTCTGCCTGTGTGGTACCATGTCAGGACCCTGGCCATGGCTGCTGTGTGGGGATGCTTGTGCCACCAATACCACATTACCCTGGTCAATGCCCACTGTATCCTGTCCATCACCTAGGGACATTGGTGACAAAGGATGTATTGGCAGGATGACTGTGCGCATTGATGGGGTCGACAGCTGTGTACTGTCAATTGGCTGACCAATGACGGACCCTGGCACACCTCCCTGTGCCATTACACAGGTATCATCATTATCACTATCCACAGCAGCTGATTCAGGTTCCATGCTGCACAACACCAGAGCAGCGCCAGAACCTGTGAAAGTAAGACAGGAAACACAGTTTACAATGTGTACACAAAGTCACCACTGATACACACATGCTCACATGCACACGTGCTCACATGCACACATGCACACATGCACATGTGCACCCATCCACAAGTGCACACATGCACACATGCACATGTGCACACATGCACACATGGGCACATGCACACATGCACACGTGCAGACATGCACACGTGCACACATGTGCACATGGGCACATGCACACATGGGCACATGCACACATGCACACATGCACACATGCACACTCCTCAGTATATGAGATATCAACACACAGACACAAACACACCTGCAATCAAACACATAGAACTACTGCGTCAGCCTATTATTACTATTAGTATCAAGAGTATTGAAGGTATTGTTATTACACACTCACCAGCATGGATAGGCTGCCTTGCTGTTACACCAGAGGGACCTGCAGAAATGAGACATTTATTGTCAGTGGGCACAACTGTGCCATTGATGCTGTGAGTATGATACAGTTCAGTAGTGCAACAGTTAGCTTCCACAGGTCTACTGCTGATATTGAGAATATCACTCTTGCACAATAATTACCAAGATTACAGCTACAAACCGAGGACACACCTCACACATGCATAAATTAACAGTGTACAGAACAGTCAACTATACACATAGCATGTTACCTGCGCGCTTCGTGTCCTGCTGCTGGGTGGCTCCAGCCTCCATCATTACACATGTATGCTGCTGCTGTTGCTGTTGGGCTGGAGCCACAACACTTAGGAGTAGTCCCTCCAGTCTGGTGAGGGGGGTATGTCTACCCACCCCACCACCTGTGGTAAGCTGCTGCCTGTGGATATCCGACGCACACTGACGGCCATTTCTAATTAAATCACTGCAGTGATGGCGTACCTGCTCATATGTCCAGTTATGTGTGCCTATGTCATTTACCCGACGGACCAGGTCTTGCCACAGTGCAACCCTCTCCTGCTGGTTCTGGCTGGTGCAGGAAAAGAGTATTGCGAAATCCCGCACCAGGCTCTGGTGTATCTCTTCCTCCTCCACAGCGGAGTACACAGGGTTTCGCTGGTGAACCATAGCCCTGAAAACGAGAAGGAAAATATGTCAGCAATATCTGTCAGCAAACTATGGCACACATAATACACATAATACTCGACTGCAGTGATATAACTTAAGCACCATATATAGCATCTGTCTGTCTATTGGGGGATACACATGTAAATGACCAGATATCAGTGCTCAGCCGATAACTGTGCAACAGTACCTGGCACACTCCATACGACAGACCAGTATACTGTAGCAGTCGGCACACTGGTTCAGGTCCAATGCACAACCTCACACTGGGGGTTTGTATCAAGGTACTGTATGGGGAACATTATCAACCCATGCACTGCATGCAATGCATGTTACATATTTCACTGGTAATGCACACTACTCTTACTTGCCATAACTCTACCTACACCACAGTCACATACAGGGTAACACAGCACAACATATGGCAATGTAGTATGTGTTGATCGCAATACCTCACACATCTGTCTCTGGCCTCACACCAAGGACACACACTACCATGACAGACAGACAGTCATGGTGAGCAATCACACCAGTACATAACATGCACCCAGTTACTGGCACACTCATTACACCTCACATATTTGGTTTGCAATGGGTTCATGGGTGTGCATTGTGTCTTAGGTAGGTAGTATGCTATTGGCCCTGGGCCTACAGCAGCATACTGTTATGCTACCCTGCCCCTTGTGACACATGTGATATGATCATACCTGCTCCTTACAAACAGTTACACAGGGTGACTCATATGGCATATTACCTATCTGCATAACATTCAGCATGGGTATGTCTGACATCTACTCATGGGGAGCCTTGCTTCTTAATTCTGTGTGGTTTACTCCAGGGTATGTGGTGTCTGTGGGTAGGGACCTGTACCTCCACTATGTGCTCTATACTGCGGTGACAGGGATGACAGACATAGGTAATTTGGGTTGTGGATGTTGGAGGTCTTACCATGGTTGTTGGACAACTGTCATGGGTGTGACCTAACTATGTATATCCAGCAGTGGTAACCTCTATGTAGGTAGTCTGTGTGCGCTCTGTGGTCTTGTCAGTCACTCTGCATAGGTAATGTGTTTGAGTGCATTGACACAGTCACTTGCGTATGTCTGTATACTTCTCCATATCTGTAGCTGTCATGGGAGGTACATACCATGTAGGACACTGTGGGGTGTAGAGGGGTACAGTGACCTACATGTCCATAGCTGACACACCATGTCTGTTGACACATTCCATGTACAGGTATTACAGGACTAGTGTGCCACTGTGTATATCAATGGGGAGGCTATTGTACACTTGTTGCCCCTGTTCCCCCCTGACACATGCAGTGGTGGGCAGGCATGCACATATGTGGTGGTTACTGGTGTCAGTGTTTTGGAATGGGGTATGGTACTCCAGTATCCACACTGGTGTACACCCCATGCCTTTGTCACCAGGTACCTGTTGCAATACATCTGCACACATGTGCCTCACTCAGTAGATATATATGTGTATATATATATATATATATATATATATATATATATATATATATATATATATATATATATATATATATATATATATATATATATATATATATATATATATATATATATATATATATATATATATATATATATATATATATATATGTATATATTTTATTTATTTATTTTATTTTACATTTGTTGACCGGGCTAGTCTAGCTGGATATATGTCCATTTTCAGTAGAGGCCCAGGGAGAAAAGCTCCACACATAACATAAGCAAGATAGATTGTCATATTGTTAATAAAGACATTTCACAAAAAAAAAAATATACATTTAGATCAACTACTACTCAAAAATCAGCATACATTAAAGGAACTCAAATATTTAGATTCATACAAATGTTCTGTCGATTTCAAAGCAAGTTTACATAAAACATAAGGTTTTGCAGTTAGGCAACAGCCAAGAAGATTGCATTAGAAGTGAGAAGTAGAAGGAGTATGAAGGAAAGAAAAGAAATGACACAGGCCAGAGTAATAAGTAGGAGAGGAGAAGGAAAAAAAAAGACAGTCAAGACTAGGTGGGAAGAGATGGTAGATGTAGGTCAGAGCATAAGAGGCCAAAAGAGAAAGGAAGCAGGGTAGTTAGATTTCTGGAAAAAAAAAGGGTAAAGGTTAGGAGAGAGTAAAGAGAGGGAGGTTAGCCTGGAGTATTCAAGAACAGAGCCAGTGGGTTAGAAAGCTAGCCTGGAGTACTACAGGAACAGAGCCAGTGGTTTTGGAAATGTAGTTTGATTTGTTGTTTGAAAAGAGGCAGGGATGAGATTAGTGTTAACTCTTTAGGCAGCAAATTCCATACTCTGCCTACAGTATTGGTGAAGAGAGAGTCACCAGCTATGTTGTGGGCCTTTATGGGTTTGGTCATAAGTTTACAGGAGGAACGAAGAGAGGTGAGATTGTTATAGTGGAGTAGAAGTTGTGAAAGTATAGGGGTATTACAAGGTTGGTACAGTATTTTGTGGGCAATTGTAAGTTGTGAAATATTAAGAAGGTTTTGAAGTTCCAGCCAGCCTAACTGTTTCAAATTGAGGCAGTGATGTGTTCTAAAGGGTTACCAGTGGCGAAGCGGGCAATGTTATTATAGCAAGTTGCTAGTTTGTTTAGGTTAGTTTTTTTAAGGTTGGTGAAGATAGGAGAGGCATAGAGGAGAGTAGATATAAGATGGGAGTGAGCAATAGTAGCTCTAGTTGATGGGGTAAGAAATGGTTTTATACGGTATAATGATCCAATTTTCTGTTAACAGTTTTGATGGTGTTGTTGATGTGATGGTCAAAGAGATTGTTATCAATGGTAACACCAAGTAGTTTTGTCGTGGATTCAGGAGAGATGATTGTTTTGTTGTTAGAGTAGATAGAAGTTAAGTGAAGAGGTGCAGTGGTGGGGGTGAAGAGGAGAAGTTTGGTTTTGGCATTGAGAAGTAGATACCGTCTAGTAAACCATGTTTCTACAGTGTTGAAGGTAGTTTGAGTTAGAGTGGTTAGATCCGAGGAGGTGGATGCTGAACAAATGATAGTAGAGTCGTCTGCATATTGGATGCAGGTAGCTTGAGGAATTACAGAGTGGAGATCATTAATAAAGACAGAAGAGGAGAGGACCAAGGATAGAGCCTTGAGGGACACCAATTGCAATGGGAAGTAAGGAGGAGATATGGTTTTCCCAAAGAACGGCTTGTTGTCTGTTACTGAGGTATGAGGTAAACCAGTTGATGGCAAGGCTGTCAAATGAGAGGGATTTGAGAATGCTAATTAGAGAAGAGTGGCTGACCATGTCAAAAGCTTTAGAGAGGTCAATGAATAGGGCAGAAGAGAAGATTCATGTTGCGATTGCTGTTAATGGTATCTACAAAGGAAAGGAGGGCAGTGGTAGTACTATGGTGGGGTCTAAAGCCATGTTGACAGTGAGCTAAAATATTGTGGAGGGATAGGTACTGTACCAGTTGCTGGTGTATGCATTTCTCCATAATTTTTGCTAATGGAGAGAGAAGAGCAATAGGTCTAAAGTTGGAATAGTCAATAGAGTTTCCTCCTTTATGTAGTGGGATAATATGAGAGATTTTCCAGATATCAGGATGGTTCCTTCTTGGATGGTTCTATTTATAAGTAAGGATATTGGGTAAGCAATTTCTTTGGCTGCTTTTTGTAAGAAAAGGGGAGGGAGCTTGTCAGCAGAGGGAGTACAAGGTTTGAGTTTGAGAAGTAGTTTGAAGATGGTAGAAGTAGAGATGGGTTATATATATATATATATATATATATATATATATATATATATATATATATATAGATAGATATATATATATATAGATATAGATATATACATATAGATGTGTGGAGAGAGGGGGAGAGAGAGAGAGAGACAGAGGGAGAGAGAGAGAGGGGGTGGGACAGAGAGAGAGAGAGATAGTCATATACAGACATATCTGTTGTCAGTCAGATCTGTCTGTATATGTATATGTATCTACATATATCTATATATGTATGTGTGTATTACATATATCTGTACGTACATATTCTATCAATCTCAATGTCTGTGCAGTAAGTGAAACCTGGTTCAAGGCTCCTGAGAGCACACCAGCAGTACCAGGCTATACCTCATATCATGCTTTTTGGCCCCAAAACTCGGGACAAAACAAAAAGGGAGGGAGAGTGTCCATATTCATCAAGGACACCCACACCTCCAGGTTAGTGGCAACACATGAAGCATCAAAGACCATCCAGGTGCAAATAACCTTAGGCAAAACTGCTATACAACTGGTAGCATGTTACAGACCACCCTCCCAATCTCAGGAACCACAGTCAGCCTTCCTAAAGACATTGGAGGATATGAATGTCCCACCAAACACCATCATATTGGGAGACTTCAACTACCCTAACATACACTGGGTGCATTATTCTAGCCCAAACACCCTAGCCCAAAGGTTCCCGGAATTCATTAATTCAAATGCAGTGGAACAGCTAGTCACCTCTC
>NC_056726.1:1620213277-1620278277 GCF_019279795.1 Protopterus annectens
GTCCTGGGTTCGAGACTGACAAAGGTATTTTATTTTGCTGCTGAGAAAACTACAGGCCTTGTCATTCAGAGTGACTAAGGCACTTTTAAGCAGTTGTAAGCGGGTTAGCGCTGGTTTGTGCGGAGGTCACGCATGCGCACTGCCGCTTAGCTTCGCGCACACACGCTTAGCTAAGTGCACAGAAGTGCAATCCCACTTACTACTGCTTAACAATGCTTACTCTCGCTCACACCAGCGCTATTTTCTTTTAAAGAAAAGAAAATGGGGAGATAGGAAAGTGGTGAAAAAGGGGGCACAAAGAGGGTAGAACAGTAGGAAAACAAGCTCGGGTTTTGCAGGAGGGATGTAGGAAAGGCCCATAGCTGCCCATTTCTTCGTCAGCAACAGCTGTGCATATGTTTGTAATTTGGTGTGAAATTTAAACCTTCCACCCCTGAGAGAGGTGTGAGGACAACAATATTTGTTGTACAGCCAATTGTAATTGCCAGTTTACATGTCCGGCAGACGTGTGCAAAATGAGCAGCTATGTATGGGGCATAATTTTTTTGTGGGTACAGAGTGCCCTTTTTTTTTTTTTTCAGGTGAGAGTGGTATGTCAGGTACAGGAAGTCGGTATAGCTGAGGAGGTAGGTAGGGGAGGTTAACAGACAAGACAAACAAGACACATACAGGGGTGGTGTATGACACATGTGGGGGGGGTTACACAATTGACGGGGATGGATGATTGGATATCTCGAACCCATGAGCCCACAGATGACAACAGTGGAACTGAGATCCCCACCCATGGGCAGTTGCCACTGTGCCTTCACTGCCCAGGACGGGGCTGTGCTGCGGGCTGCGTAGGATGGGCAGCAGGCACACCCGTGAGGTGTGCCACCCATTCCTCAAGCTGGCATAGGGGCCCAAGCACAGCGTGCCTGATCTCCCTACGCACCACAGTCCAGACACTACAGAGGGTGAGTGGATGTTCTCCTCCAGCCGTGCTTGCAGAGGGGGGACAAGCCCCATCCCCTGCAGCGCTTCCACTTGCAGGTGGCACAGGGCCACCGGAGGAGGGTCCGGCCTCGGCACTACTGCCAGGTGCACTCGCCAGCTGAGGTGGGAGAGGTGGGTCCGCTGGAACCCGCCTTCCCTGTTGTCCTATGTTTTGCATTATTTAATGACAGTTTGGGTTAGTAACGTACAATACCATTCACAATTAGTTGTAACAGCATGCATTAGTATTTCCATTAACCAAACACCCATAAATTCAAGCCATTGAACAGCAAGTATAACACATGCATAATTTGAACAACAATACACACAATCCAACAACATGCAGGGTTGATTGATGGCAACAGGTCATCAGGTTTGGATGTATAAACAGGGCACATGCATCAACGTACATGCAAATATGTATGAACCAACAGGACAAATGTCCAGGGGAGTTAATTGTGAATACACATACCCATTTCATGTGGAATGGATTATTTGTGGTTATAGGGTAGGGTGAAGAAATATTTCATTAACAACTTCAAATACCTATACATATGCTGCACATTTCTACTAGCTGCAGATATATACACACTACAGGTCTGACTACAGTTTCCTATGTGTAAACTTAGCATGTTGGTGATAGGAATGTTACTACTACATTAATATACATTTCATTTTTATTCATACACATTTATATCTGGCTCTGTTCGGCTACAGCATCCTGCTACATTTGCTTTATATGGCTCTAGACAACTGTGGATGTTTGGTATTTCATGCAACCGTACTATCTGCATATTGCAAACTGACAGCAACATATCCAAATTGTGGGATACACATTCCAGCTTCAGTACTTTATTCCACACATTTTGCTGTTTGGTTGTGCCTGTCACATTCATTTCATTCTATACTGACTGCAGTATACTTTATTCAGGAGTTATTACAACTTTATTGGTGGATTCATACCTCTTTCTCACACTCTCACTTGTTTTATTTTTACAATTCAGGATGGTACTTAATTCTAGGCTTTATTGAAATGTTTTACTTGGTTATAACAATCCTTTCCAACAGTCTCACTTCTGTCATGTTTCAGAATTTAAACAGGGATATGTTTCACACATGTGTTTTACTCAGCTTGTGTAGCTGTAATTTTCAGCCTGCTGCAGGTTATGTACTATTATATTACAGGTGGAACATCTTTATTTCAGACTTGTTTCATTTTTATTTTTGGATTACAGGCTGCATCACACTTATGTAATCACACTGTACTAGCAGAATCTCTCTTACACTGTTACTTGCACTTTATATTAACAGGTGACTACACTGCACTATTTTGCAAGCTGTCATACTTATATTTTTTAACAGTTACAGGGAGAGAATTACTAACCTGCCTGGTGGCAAAACCGCACAAGCCCATCAGCATAGGCTCGACGATTTGTGGAATGGACACCTGCAGCTGCAATATAAATGAAGTAATATTGGAATACACATCTCCATAATATCAGCTAGTTTAACTTTCTACATAAATAATTACATGTAACTTACTCAGTAGTGGGTGTTGGGCATTTGCCGGGCCTCCTGGATCCAACGGTTCAGTTGGTCCTGCTTCCATCTCTTCAGGTCCGCATGGTGGTGATGGACCTGTTCACCAGTCCTTGGTATTCCTGTGGCACTGGTGAGATCATGTGCTAACCGGTCCCACGCCTCAGCCTTGTATGCTCCCCACAGGACCTGGCCCTGCATGAGTTGGGCCTCATGATCATGGATGAGGAGCCAAACCATATATTTGGACTCCTCAACGCCCCACCTCTGTGCTCGGAAGCAACTACCCTCTCCTACACCTGCCATCCTGACTGCAAATTGGTTCCACAATAAGTTATGCTGTGTATTCCCGCCTATGGGGCTTATATATGCCGTTTTTCCCACACTTATCTGTGATTGGCCATTTTGGAAATCAGCTTCACAAAACCACAAAACCTGCTTTATCATGCTTCTCTTTCCATTCATTCCTATATACATATATATATATATATATATATATATATATATATATATATATATATATATATATATATATGTGCTATTACTGCATTTCTAAGAGCAACTGTTATGGCTTAGTGGTTCAGTACTTTGACTATGGTGCATGGTATCCTGAGTTCGAGCCTGGCCATTGCTTTTATATTTTATGACTGTCTACACAGGCTAGGAGGTGTGTCTGTGTAAAGGCAGTTTTGATACAGCTTGCTCAATGTTGCCCGTCTGTTAGCTTGTTGGCGCGGTGCGCAGCTCCGCGCAAACGGGTCCCGCTGGTTTACACGTTGTTTGGCTGTCAGCACGCATATTACGCTCAGCTCAGCTACGGGCACACAGTTTCAGCGTGTTAGAACTCTGCTCAACCCTGGGCACTCATTTTACACCTGTTAAACCACTGCTCACCTACGGGCAAATATACTCAGCTTGTTAGAGTGTAGCTCAGCTATAGGCACTTCTGACATTTGTTTTTTTTTTTATTATCACATATTTCTTCATAATACATGGCCCATTTCATTACATTTTACATAAAAATAATTTTATACATGTACATATATGTCAGGGAATTGTTTCCTGCTTATTTCACTAAAAATAAAAATTGATGTTGTGGGGGCTTGAACCATGACTGCCTGCTCTTCAGCTGATGTCTCTGCCCCTACGCTATTGCTTCTTGGCTTACTTTGCATATTTAGATCTTATATGCTTTTCCGCTGACTGCTAACTGTGGCTAAGCGACGGGCACGCCCGCGCAAACGAGCGCAATCACGGGCAAACATCTTTAAAACTTATAAAAAAATATATAACATGTTCATTTTAACATTTTACGTTTATAGTCTGTGGGGGCATGTGTTGTGTTGTGTTTATTGACATTTACGCAGACTCTGTCATGGGGATTTACTTTTGGGACTGTTACTCTTCTGGGGGCGTGTCCGTTTGCAGGGCTCGCCCTACGGACATGCCCTGTACTTTTTTACATGGACCGTGTTAGCCTTGGGTGTGAGTCAGCATGCCCTCATGAATATGCATGGCATGCTGACGTCACACCATTTAACTGCAGTCTCCGTGTAAGCCTTGTAACTCTTACATGGAGGCTTCGTGAATCCTGCCTGAAATCTTTTAAAACCTTGTAAGTAGCATGATGCTGGAATTTCTGACGCAAACATCAATAAGCAATATTTGAAGTCTAGAGGTCTCAATAGGAGGTAACTGCAGATGCACCTGGAGGCATCAGTTGAATGTGATGAGCTAATTTCAGATTCTACAACAGTTATTTGCTTTTCAGTTAGTTTTAGGTTTACTTCTAATAGGCACAGCAGCCTCTTACAATCACTGACATGGTTGTATACATCTTCTGTGAATATTACTGCATAGGATGTTGAGTTATCTAGGTTTGGAGGGGCTTGAAATGTTTACAGGTTATCACTTAGTAAAATTAGTTTGCCTTAGAGCAGTTTATAACTGTTGCAGGGTTTGGTGGGTTTACAGAACTGAATCGTATTTGAAAATACAGTGCTTTTGGTATGTCCTTCCCAGAAAGGCCACAAGATTGGGAGAGGTGTAGACTTCTTCCTCATTTGTAAGTATCAGGTCCAGTATGTTTGAAACTCTAGTAGGCATATGCATGAACTGCACCAGGCTGTTTGTTTTTATAAATTCCATGATCTAGGATTCCCAGTTTATAGAGGGATAGTTAAAGTTCCCCATGAGTATGGTATGTGGGGTCTATATTAGATCAGCGAAATGACATTACAGCGAATGCTGTTTCGCCGACACATATAGACTGGAATCTGAAAATAGCGAAGTCTCAGGTCAGCAATTTTTATCCCAGGTAAAATCATTTGGCTTGAGCCATGGCATTGCCATTTAACCCACTGTAGTGCGATCTCGGAGTTAGTATATTTAATTAGAGGGGGTGTGGGGGGGCACAGCCCCCCACATTAGGGAGTGTGGGGGTGAAGCCCCACACTTTATGTTTGAAATTGTGTGTATATGTTTTTTGTGCAAGCGATTTCTTTCCCAGGAAAAGAAATCACTGTTTTGAACGTTCATGGTTTAGTGAGGTTGCTGATTAAGAAGAGACGTTTGATGAAACACCTCTTCAAGCTTTTAATATAGACCCAGTATGTGGATGAATGGTGAGTGTGTCCAACAGGTCTCTGAAAGCAGGGTTATTTTGTGGGAAGATGTAAAAAGCATAACACCTTTTTACCTGTTTAATGAAAAGTTTATTATGTATATATGGCCCATTTGTAAAGCTGGAAGAAGGACTGGTGTAGCTTAGTTTGTAGGTAGGTGGGTATTGGTATGACTCTAGCAGGAGGACGTTATCTGCATATAGAGTGAGATGTAATACTGGATGGCCTTTGGTAATGTTGATGAATAAGGCAAGGAATATTTGCCCCAAAATATAACCGTGAGAGATTTTGGTATTGAGGGAGCCTTGAGAGTGGATGATTTTTTAGAATGAACTTGAAAACTTCTGTTGTCAAGACAACTTTGGAACTACTTAATGGTATTCTAACTGAGGGTAATTTTTCCAGATTAGTGATGAGTATGCTCTGGTTTAGTGTTTAAATGCCCTAATCATATCTACAAGTACTCCAGCTATTGCTAAGCTGTTGTTTACATTATGACAGATTGTGTCTGTTGCCAAAAGCAGTGCTTTATGGTGTTATATTCCTCTACACATTTTTTTCTTTAGCAACATCCTGGAACATGCTTCACAGCCTGTTGAGTCTGTACATACACACGTACATTTATGGTGCATATAGCTATTATTATAATCACCTGCATTTCACAGTCTAAGTCTGAGCATATACATGTATATGTATGGTACATATGGCTACATCACAAATCACCTGCGTTCCACAGTCTATCGAGTCTGTGTGTACATATTTACTTTGTTTGGTGCACAATGCTAGAATTATAATCGCCTGCGTATCACAGTGTGTTGAATCTGTGCTTACACATGCACATGCATGATGCATATGGCTAGGATTCAAATCACCCATGTTTCACAGTCTGTCGAGTCTGTGTGTACACATGTACATGTATGGTACATATGGCTAGGATTCATACAATGCAATCCAGAAGGTAAGCTTGTGCCTTGATTTAGGTAAACACGGGTGATCTAGTTGTTGTGATGTCATGCTTCACATATCCATTGAGGAGGAGACGGGGTTTTCTTTTAAGTAAGAAGACTGCTCTAACAAAATCATTGATTGAAAATGGACAGTGAAGTTTTTTTTTATATTGCCATTTTCTTTCCATGGTTCCCCTTGATGTTTTACTTAATATGACTTTTCCTACAACTCACCACAGGTTGTGTCTTCTTGTAGACCTGTTTATATCAGATAACCTCTTTGTCCCGGTCCCCTTTAATAAACACATCACATGAAAATGACATTTGATGACTTTCATTAAATTTCCATAACATAGCTTTGTTCACCAAATTCATTAATTACAACTACTCATAATATAATTGACTCTAAACACAGCATAACATCCTTGTAATGTTAATCAGGGCAGTGTACTGGTTCCCTATTATGCTGTAGCAGATGCAAGTTGTCGAATGCATCTTTGTCGAACTGAAAAGTGAGAAAAGGCAAAATATTCGCTTGGCCACTTTCGCTACTTTGCCGTTTTCGGCACTGTAGTGCGATCTCAGAGTTGGTATATTTAAGTAGGGGGGGGTGTGGATGGCACAACTTCCCACGTCGGTGGGTGGAGGGGTGAAGCCTCCCCATTATGTAATGTTTCACATTTTTTTTTTGTTTTTATTTCGGAACAGTGATTTTTCTGAGGTTCCAACGTTGTAATCTTTCACTTACATGGTGTCAGTTATATGTCGTTCACCCTTCTGAGTGTGCAATACCATAATATATACCCCAGCGTGCCTACTCACCCTGCCTCAGTAAGCAGTGTCCATACCTCTGCTTGCTTACTTTATTTATGAAGCACCATCCTTGTAATGTTAATCAGGGCAGCGTACCTACTCACCCTGCCCAACAAAAAGGGTCCATACCTCTGTTCACTTACTTTACTTATGAAGCAGCATCCCATCTCACTTCTTCACACTTCAGTGAATTACCTTCCACAAAATAAGCAGCATCCTTACCTCAGCTTGCTTATCTATTAAGCAAGCTTCCTCCAGCTGCTCATTTTCCTTTCCCCAGATCCTTCAAATGAACATCCAGACACCAGAGTGGGAATAGAAGAGGGCAAGCCTATCCCTCTTTTCCACCTACCCCAACTGATAAATTAACCCCAATCCCCCCAACTCACCAATGAAAAGCGGGAGGGTGGGTGGGTAGCAAGTTTACTCCAAAATGTGATTGCTTAACCCAGCTACACTAAACTATACCTCTTAAGCCCTCCCCATCCTTATCTCATTTTCTCCCAACCATCCCTGCCTCCACTTAACCCTTTCACCTCCCCAACCCACTTAACTCCCCCTAATAGCAACATAAACCCCCCATGAGGATGTCGTGGGACAACTTGGTTTGTTGCCAAATTTCATTTGTCCTGGTCCCCATCAATAAACACATCACACCAAATGACATTTAACGACCTTAATTAAATTTCCATGACATAGCTTTGTTCTCCAAATTCATTAATTACAACTATTCATAATATAATTGATTCTAAACACAGCATAACATCCCTGTAATGTTAATCAGAGCAGCATACCTACTCACCTCTGCTCGCTTACTTTACTTATGAAGCAGCATCCCATCTCACTTCATACACCGTTCATTGAATTATCTTCCACCAAATAAGCAGCATCCTTACCTCAGCTTACTTATCTATTCAGCAAGCTTCCTCCAACTGGTCATTTTCCTTTCCCCAGATCCTCGAAATGAACATCCAGACACCAGAGGGGGAACAGAAGAGGTCAAGCCTATCCCTCTTCTCCACCAATCAGCCTGACCAGGCTGTCCCCCCCTCCCATTCTACCCAGAATTGTTCAACCCACTACTTCCCATAAAGGGAAGGATCAAGCCAAACATAATTTGGTGTACCTATTATCTGTAAAGCACCTTCAAATCCCATCATAAATCCACCTTGTCATACCATCAATGAAACACACCCTAATGAAAATAAAGTAGGATTACTGTGACCCCACTGTACCACCGGAACATCCACACCAAAAGAATACATACCCTTTTACCCTTCATCCTTCAAAGCTGAAATCATGGCTCAACCTGACTGGATTGACAACCTATAACCACAACAAAAAACATAAACTATAACCCCTTGAACTCAAATCGACACGCAGTCAAAAACAACTAATATCAAGTCTCACACCCAGGACCCTGTCAACTGTACCATATCACCTTAGCCCACCAACTACCTAATACTGGATGTGCAACAACTCAATTACCGTAGGAAATAGTCCAACTCCAAAACTTTACTGTCCTAACCTTAGATGGCAGAAAAACCAATGCCCCTTGACCTAGTACCTGAAAACTCACCTGTGCTCAGCAGTGAAGTTCTCTACATGCCCAGCCATAAACACCCCCAATTCACTCATTACCAAACAATTCTTAACCCCTGTTTGTCCCTGGCCTTTAACCTCAAAAGCTGTCTTTCTTTATGTTACCTATATCACTAGTAGGTAATTAAGACCTGTCCTACAGCTGCTTTATCCTGCAACCAAGCTTCCTTTAAAGCTTGTAACTTTCCTGTAACAACACACCCATTTTCTAAAACTACCCCAACACAGCCACCTACCATGCTTCCTAAAACCCTCTCGACAAAATTCACCCAAACCCCAAGTAAAAGTATCCTTGTGCTATTCCGTAAGACCTTCACCTGGTATGTAACATTAAGACTACCTACTCAAGGTACAAATTTGTCACCCCAAAGATACCACCCATTAAGAAAAAACTCCAGCATCCTGTCAAACATCTCATTGGCCCTTCCCCCACATAAGGTTCAAACAACTGGATGAGTGAATACCACCACCCCAAAGTTCCAAGGAAGCAAGGATTGAACTTCACTGGCTTGCAAGAGCCATAGGGCTGTAGCCTAATAAGTTCCTGTGCTTCTATGAATGTTGTGACTCTACTCATCTCATGGGACCCCCCCACTCCCCTTAAACCATCCACGACAGTTTTTCCCTTGCCCCCCCTTCCTACATCTTCCTTACTTGTCCCCTATACCAATGCAATAATCAGCTCCCAATAATTAAACACAGAGCTCTAACATGCCTTACTTGGTGATTACTCATACCATCCTTGTGACCCAGTGGCAAGAAATCCATCCTACCAAAACATCACCTTTCAAATCCCATTTTCAAGCCACAGCATGATGCCTTCTGCACTTCAGCAATCTGCAAGGAAAAGAAAAAACAATACATTCTATGTGCACACATACCAATAATTACTTAACATGGAGGCACTGACAAGGACCCCTGCCACCCCATCAAGTGTTTGCCAAACTCTGCACCAAAGTATGGCACCAGCCCCCCCCCTTTTTTTATACTATGACTCATATCCCCTTGGACAACAGTGATAAGTGCTACCTGCAGAAAAATAGCCAAACTTGTCAAGCTTGTAATCATCCCTGAGCCAGTGGTCTAATAACTTCCTATGATACTAAGAGTGCTATGACTCCCCTCCACCTATCTGAAACCAGTCCGCATTGACGTGCCTTAATGAGCACTAAATAAAATGCATTACCTGTAACCTCATCAAGCCCACTGCAAGAACGCAAACTCTTACCTATGGCCAATGGCTGTTGCTCCCTTTTCCTATTGAATGCAAATGCCCAAAAGCAGGGACAACTTTCAACGTTTCAACATACTGAACGGTTAATAGAACAAATTGTGCAACCAATTAACCCTGAGATCACAAATTCAAATGCCTGTCCTTCTCTGACTAGCAGTGTAAATCCTCTACCAAACTCAACAACTTTGAAATCCACTTACTTCCGTCAGTAACTGTTGCCCACTTGTGCTCCCCGTTTTTAATCTCCTTGTTCACCACTGCTTCCATCATCTATAAATTCACTGTGTATCGCCACAAGTGGCACTCAGCATGCCACCAGCTACAAAGAAAAGGAAAAAAGTAAACCCTTTAATACGTAAGGAGAAAGCTCCACCTTATACATACTAATTACAAATTACAGCCACAGCATTCCAAGACCCCATCTGCAAGCAAGAAAAAGACATGTAAATCATCCAAAATAAATAACACACATTCCAAGACATCTTCAAGGACAACCTATCTTGCCAACTCGGGAAGGAATGTACCACCGCCACTCACCTCTATGACCAAGCAGCCACAACTGAAGCTATGCTTCCAAAGACCCTATCCAATACTAAAGATAAATTCAACTACCAGTCGAGTATGTTAAAACTAAACTCCACACATGAAGGGACCTATCAATAGTCACAACCCGGGTAACCTTGCGATTCCAGACCACATCAATAAGTGCCCTGTATAAGCCAAGCTAACTTATATTGTAAAACCATCTGCCTAGCTCTTAACCTTCCATCTCCAAATGAGGTACCCTCACCAACATAATGTGGAACAAATGGAGACAATTCAGCAAACCTAATATTAGCTAACTAGCAGCTTACAAAATACAATAGGGTATTATTTTAAATATTCCTCTTACAAAATTAAAAGGTTGATAGAACAGGTTGCGGTAGCATGGATATTCATAATGGTATGAAACCAACAACTCAAATGCCTGTCGTTATTTCTGACTACCGTCTTAAGACTTTACCATAACTTGTCAGAAGACACCATTCTAAGGAAAGAAAAGGGGGGAAAAGCATGCAGCAAAATCTGAACATCCTGCATCAATTTGTACCATTGACTTTCAGGGAAATTAAGTCATCTTTATATTGCATTTGAAGTTGTTATACAGAAATCACTAACCTGAATTCTTCAGATCTCCTAGTAGCTGTTAATACATTTGTAAGTGCATGAAACACCATTATTATAGTCAAATGTCAGTTAAATGATATCCTGGTTAACACTGAGTTTTACACTTTATGAACGATTTCCTCATTCTCCTTCAGCTGATTAAGTGCCATTCTTTCTCCTGGGTTCATGTTGTAGAAATGGTTACTGGTATTTCCTTTACTTCTAAACTCATTGATCTCATTTTCACACAAACGCGCAAATAATTCACCATTCGGTGGATTGACAGGCACAAGAAGGCTCGGTTTTCTGTACTTAGGAGCATTAGCTTGCTGTTGTGTACCAAAAAGGCTTTTCAAAGTAACATTTATACAGAAATACTTCATATCTATGCTAAATTCACTCAAATTAGAACGTAAAGATGGTATAAAAGTAAACCCTTTATTAAGAATATTTTCTTGTTCCTTACTCAGTGACACTTGTGACAAATTCACTATTATAGGTTCATAGGTTCATACTAGGCTATCTGCCCTAGGGTATTTATAAGCCTAGCCAGAGTGTGTTTGGCTTTTGCCACCCATTTTAAATTAATTTTGCTATGCCCTTTTACGAGGTTAGTATACTGTGCCTCTATCTAACAGTGACACAGAAGTGATACCAGGGGTAAACCTATGATCTCCCATCCACTCATCAAGATTCCTCTTGAAGAGAGTCAATGAGGGACTCTGCCTAACTTGGACTGGGATTTTATTCCAGAGTGAAGGGAGCCTCTGGGTTATGAATCTGTCCCTCCAGCATGTCCTATTTATTTCAGTGCTGAGGTTCAAGTCTCTCGAGCACGTAGCTTGATGGGATTTGGATTTTCTGAGGTGCAGCATGTCCATTAATTCCGGGTTGGACATGGCTTTATACATCAGGCACAGATCGCCTCTGAGCAGGTGGTATGCCACTGAGTACCGCTGGAGTTTCTTTAACCGGGCAGCATATGGCATCTGTTTGAGCCCTTTGATCCTCTTGGTGAGGTACTTTTGGGGTTTTTCCAGTTGCTGCAGGTGTCTGATAAGGTACATCCCAAAAGGGGAATTGTACTCAATTATGGGCCTGATGAGGGCATTAAAGAATCAGTTACATTCTTCAGGGGAAACATTTCTTTCTTTTTCTTTCCCTGCTTTGCGATCTGGGGCCTTGGTTCAGACCTTGTTTCAGAAAAACCGGGAGGCTTTGGAAAAATGGAGCATGTTGAGCCCCTTTTTTCGGTCTCACCACCAAAATAGAAGTGTTTGCAGTTTGGCTTCCTTCACTTATATGTGAGTTTTCAGTGGTTTGCTCACTTCCTCTAGTGGCGACTAAATGCAACAACCCTGTTGCTGCTTCCAAATTGTTTGATAGGATCTGATTATTTAGACCAACTCCTTGTTCTGTAAACAAATCCAACTGATGCTGAGAATGAACCGTATTGGGCAGAAAGTTGTCTTTACCTAATTCCCTTAACGGTTCACGATTTTCTTTAGGCCATTCAAAGATATGGCCTTGTTTGAAATCAATATGGCCTTGTTTGAAATCATTAGAATCACGTACTAACTTACGTGTCTTCTGTTCCTTTAATTTATTTTCATAAACATTCAAGTTGTACTGCAGGGTTTCCAAGCGATGTAAACAAGTTTCACTTAAATCCATATCTTCCAATTCTTTCTGTTTCTTTTTTATTAATTCAAAGACATTCTCCTCTTCAGGTTTAAAAAACTCTATGAGAAGGCACATATAGTTGAAACTTGTTTCTAAATTTAAAGCCTGATATTTTGCTAACAGTTGAGGATATCTGTTGTCATAACTTGGCATACATTTAATATGCATTCCCCTAGGTATTACCTTGTAATGTACACTGGCTTCCAAATGAAATCATTGCCATTGAAGGTGTTTAAGCCGGTATGCTGCATTTTCCGCTTCATGAAACACCTTATCAAAATTCAGGCTACTCCTCTCAAGAACTGCAGTCTCAATAGTTTTCATATCCAAATTCAAGCATAAAAGAGGATTAGTAAGTTCACCTTAGTTATCTGCTACTCTTTGATGTCTGGTAAAATCAAAAGTTAAGTTAAATTGGTTTGCGTATAAAGCGAAACAAAAACAAAGTGCGCCATGAGCGTCAGTCACGGCCGTTGATGGCCAGATCCAACAACCACGCCAACCATCCTAAAACGAAATTCAAGTTTTTTTTTTTTTTTTTTTTTTTTTAAAGAGCTATGCCCAATGAGAGGATTCAACCCTCCCAATGGCAATAAAATCCCTGCTCCACCTGCACCACCAGGGTAGAAAGACCTACTTGCCTGCTCAGTGAGGATGCCATCAACAATCAAATACTGAAAACACATTTTTTTTTATATTTTATATTTTATATATTTAAACTGCGCAAACTGAAGACACAGCAAAACCCCCACCCTCCCATTGACTGGACTGCACTAAACAGAAGTTATCGTTACCACCAGCCTCTAGAATTAAGCCTAACTCACCTCCTCCATACCCCACCACTCTAAGGCCTACCAGACCACTCTTCCCTTCAGGTCATCATGGACGAGAGCCTGCTGTAGCAAGTTCACGCCAAAATGTGATTGCTTAACCCAGCTACACTAGACTAAACCTCTTAAGCCCCTTCCCACCATTATCTCATTTCCTCCCAACCATCCCTGCCTCCACTTAAACCCTTTCACCTCCCCAGCCCATTTAACTCCCCCAATAGCAACCTGACCCCCCCACATGAAGATGTCCCAGGACAACTTGGTTTGTTGCCAAGCTTCATTTATAATCTGTTTGAATCAGAACAAGTATTAGCAGACAAAAAGTGTTATATGACCCATAAAGCAAAGAAAAATATTTTTTGTGTGTGTGTGGGGGTTTTTTTTCTTACTTCATTAGTAATGATTACGTAACTAACAGGAAAGTATTATGGTAGAAGCAAGCTGGTTTTCTATTACTTGTTCTTATCATATATTTCTTGTAAATGAGAATAAGTTATTGCAATAGTTTTTATTTGAAATGTTACTAAACTGCATCCCAGATGTTTATATGTTTTTTCTTTTCTGAACATTAAAAGCAATTGCTCTTTAACATATGCCTTTTGCTTGAAATGGAAACATTTTTCATAGATTATATTTTTCTGCTCAAGTCTTTGTGCAAATTCATATATGAGCTGGTCATGTTGTCAGAGCAAATAGAAGGCAGAATTTATCATATTTCAGGATAGCTGACAGCGACATAGATTGTGCACTAAACCTTGAGTAGTTCGCCTAACCGTTGCTGAGCAAACTCCTTTTTAACCACCCTCTAATGTCTTCATGTAAAATCTAATTGGTTATTTAATCAATCTTCTTTGATAAGAATCACTGTTTTATCAAAATTGTTTCAGTTTGAGATAAGGTACCTTTTGTAATTTTCTTGAAAAATATGTTCTATTTGTTCGGACCAGCTGTTCATTTATCTTTTCATTCTGAGCCACTCTCACACGCAATTATCTTGTTTAGAAATCTTACTCTGAGTAAAGGGTCATAAGGTCAGAAGTTATTATCACATGAATAAATTATTCCCAATGACACAATTTGAGTATGTCATTGTCCTAAACCTTGGCCTGATAGAAACAAGAAATGAGACGGACAATTTATTACTGAATAATGGGTGACACTTAACTCTCTATAGGTTAAAGGACAGTTTTACACTGAGAACAATAAACGGGTGCAACTGAAAATGAGTTAATAAAACAAAGCAGCTTGCAAAAGCCAGCATCTTCTTCTGTTCTAATAATTACTGGATACTGCACACTGAAGCAGAGAAACAACATTATCATTTTTTTTAAATAATTATTTACCCTGAAGCAGCTATTAACCATTTGTAGTTTGACTGGTCTCAGAAGCTACATTTTTATTTTCTGAACTGACAAATCAATCCAAGATTCCAACTGGAAATATTTAGACAGTATATTTTAAATTTCACGTTATCAGCCCAGAACATTTCAAAAAATAATATCTAACTGGAGCTATAGCTTAAAATATTTTCCAGTTAATAAGCTGCAAAAGAATATTCCATCTATGCGAATCATCGAAATTTTAATCCATCTTAAAATGGCAAATGCTTTTGCTGATATGTGACGGCATCGGTAACAACAGAAACCACCGCTCTGTACTAACTACCATACATAAACATATCAATGGGCTTCTCCAACAGTTACTTTATTGATTTACAGTTATTTATTTATGAATTTATTTATTTATTTATTCATACTGCAATACACATTATATCTGACTAGTGGTCAGTGGAATTACTAGCTTATCTCAACAAACCGTGACTGTAAAACAGAGAACCAAATTTTAGAAGACATGCCTGGCCTTCACATAATTATTGATAACAAATGATAATTACTTGACAATAAATGTAAATATTATGGTGTTTTTGTTTTTTCCTCAAAACATATCTTAAGAGTGACTTAGAAAGTATTGCAGCTACATCTTTTTAGCTGTAGGGCACAGTAAAATATGTTGTGCCTGCCCTTGCCATTGAAGAAACATTGTATAAATTTTTTTTTTTCAGTACACAGGATCAGCCAAGCAGTGACCTGACATGCAACCAGTTGATCCATTTGTTTCTCCACTGCAGAACCAAAATATAAGATATATGTTCTTAGTATTTTGTTTCTATAGTAAAAATATCTAAATATATTTAAAAATGTGCAATAAAATTATTTGAATCATACTTTACAAGGTCAGTTTTAGCTATTTTTTTCACAAAATATTTGCTCATGGAAATAGTATATTCTTACTACATTTAAGTGCAAAAGCATGTATTTGTCAAAAATCTAGCAACATTCCTTGCACTATGCATTTGTGAACATTCTTCATCTCTAACTGTATGTGTGTGATTTGGAAAACAAACATGGGTTGCATATCAAAACGCTTATTTACTTTACACCAGAGATACTTCTAAGTATCTACAGTCTTGATGCATCATCAGAACATGTATCTACACCTTATCCTCCACTGCCACATCATCGGACCTACTACAATTATTGTAAAGTTGTGGCATATATGCTACTTTCTATAAAATACTCTTACCAGGGGATTCATTAAAGGACATAGCACAAGCCTTATAAACCCCTCAGCTCAGAGCATGGTATTTTGTGATTCAGAGCAATGTTAGCAATGAGGAAAGACCTCATTATTGGCTATTTTGCATTTCCCTGAATTGCAGTTGCTACCAAGATGTGCAGGTCACTGCTGTAGCTGCATCTTGTATCTATAGGCATTACCTCCGCAGTCTCTTTTCCACATAGAAAAGTACACATTATCACATGAATAAATTATTTCCAAATAACACATTCTGAGTTTGTCATTGTCCTATGATGTTACAGTACTCCCTGCTGGCTAGTGCTTCCCTCCACCCTCGATCCTGCTACTGCTGTAAGTGCCACTATGGCACAATTGTGGTTTTGTTTTGTCTAGTCGATCCTCTAACCCCTGATCCCCATACTAGTTGAAGTGCCATTATGGCACAAGTGTAGTAATCTTGCTGGCTAGTATTTCTCCCCAACCATTATCCCTATAATAGATGAAGTGTCATTACAGCACAAATGTGGTATGCCTGTTGGCTAGTGGCCACTCCCCAATCCCAGTATTAGCTGAAGGGCCATTACTGCACCAGTGTAGTATGCAAGGTGATTAATATTCCTCCCACCCAAATCCCACTTCTGCTGTTGGTGTTGTGAAAGCAAAAGTGCAGTATGCCTGATGGCTAGTAGTTCCGCCGTCCCTGGTCCCCGACTAGCTAAAGTGCCATTATGGCACAAGTGTAGCATCCCACTGGCAAGTGCCTCCCTCCACATTTGTTCTTGCTCTCCCTGCTGCTGTAAGTACCACTATGGCACAATTGTGGTATTGCAGGTGTCTAGTTGTTCCCCCGACCACTGATCCCCAGACTAGTTGATGTGCCATTATGGCACAAGTGTTGCATCCCTGGTGGCTAATATTTCTCTCATCCTTGATCACTGGCATCTATACCATAAGATCAACAGCTTAGGTTGTTGAATACAAAATCATCCACACCTAAACATCGAAAGCTAAAAACAGCGAATAGCCAAATCATCAAATTCTTTCCTAGAGAAAGAATTCACTTGGCTGTCTGCAAACAAAATAAACAAACACACCCAAACTTAGTGAGGGGCTTCTCTCCCCACAGCCCCCCTAACTAAATATACCAACTCCTAGACCGCTCTACATTGGCGAAAGGGCAAATCCCCAAGAATGGCAATGCAAATTCTTTCCTGAGGAAAGAATTTGATGATGTGGCCATCCGCTATTTTAAGCGTTCCACACTTAGGTATCAATGAATTCTCTTTTGACAACCTAAGTGGATGACGAATCAATAGGGAACTGATCCCTATACTGCTGTTATTGCTGTTAAGACATAACTGTATTATCCATGGTGATTAGTGTGTCTTCACCACCCAACCCCCTTAATCCCCATACATTTTATTTTATGGTAGGTCTTTTGGCATTGTTTACTGCAGTGACATGTTGGGGGCAGCCATACTGCTCTACACATCTGAGTAATTTCCTTAATCACTTGGCATGTAGAAGCCTTCCTGGAGGCAGTCCCAGGAGGGTTGGCACATGGCTAATTAGCATATGCCTCACTCTTGGAATGCCTCATTTGCATACGCGGTGTCCATGGAGCTAGCCTATGCAGTGCTGCACATCTTCATGCTAAAACATCATGCAGCACCATATAAGGCATAGCTTTACATCCCTGCATGGCTTCACGCAAGTAAAAATCTTGAGTCTGCTTTATACAAAAACTACTAATTAAAAAAAATTAAAGTGAAACCCTTACTGCAGTTACCATTGAGTGCAATCAAAATGTAATTTTATATACAGCTCACAAAAAAACATCTAAATCAGCCTATCAGTCCCTAGAAATTAAACTTATTCTTGCTATAAAGAAAGCAGTTCAAATGAAACAGTAAACAATTAAATAATGACAAAGTGTCATTACATGCCAGATAACTGTTACAACAATCAAATGTGTGTAAAAAAACAAATTAAAATATAACTAATTTTTAAAAATGCCAAACTGTACGGCAAACGTTACTAAACTACTAAATTTATCAGTTAAATGTTAATATTTTAAAGAAGGAAAATAAAAATTTTCTTCAGCAACTATAAGAGAAAACCTTTCTATGCAACCTATCTTCAGTTCTGTTCAGTAGAAACATATGCAATGAGTATAGACCATTCCATTAAAAAATACAAATGGCACACATGGGGGCCTACTTTGTAAGATGTTTACATGTTGTGTAAAATTAAGAACTGTTGTTCATGACTTCATGGCTCATTAAAAGCTCATTGGTCACAGGTATATTTTAGGCTAAGTCCCACCAAGGCCTTTATAAACCTACATGTGCAACTCAACCCAAATGTGGCCCTAAGTATCATGGATATATTACTTAGGAAGTTTCTAAAGATTGTGGGTAGGGTGGGATATGTTAGTTTGAGCTTAGTTACATCTTCTTATGTCTATCAGAGACACGAGGGTCAGACCTGGGATGACTTTTCAAATCCAGATCCATTGGTCAAGTTTACACTTAAATAGGGTTAATGATGGATTCCACTTCACATGGATGGGAACCCTCTTCCAGAGCATGAGACACATATCTATCTCACCAACATGTCTTATTTATGTCACAAGCAAAACTTAAATATTTAGATCTAGTGTTTCTCATGCTGTTAGTTTTTTGGATGTGCAAAAGGTTCATTAGAGCTGGATACTAGGATGCCTTGTATGCCTGGCATAGATCACATGTCATTAACCTTTTGTAGGCCAAGTTTAGAGATTGGGCTTTAAGGAGATACGTATAGTACTATGTATTTATACCCTGGATTCTTCTGGTAAGGATTTTGTTTGGGAGTGTCAGCTGGTGTGTATGTCTGATCAGTTATGTGCTGAAGGGGGCATTATACTCAATGGTAGGTAAATAGAATAGTTCTATGACTTCCTTGGACATGGGTGCCATGTCCTTACTTATAAGTTAGGTGACATTAAATTATTTTCTTAATACCTTGGCCATATGCTGGTGAAAGGCCAGAATATTCCATTGATTAGATGCCCCAATAGTCTATCCAGTAGCCAGGGATCTGGGGACATATGTAGGCAGTAATAGCCTGGGTGGCCTTTTTCCCCAAAAGGCACTATAATGCATTTATTGGCATTGAGTTTTAATTTGTGACTTTGACACTAGTCATTTCTCTGTGTTAGTCTCTCTTGTAAGATGTTTGTGTAATGGAGGAAATCTATGATTGTTTCCAAGTTGCAGTCATCCTGGCTCCTGTGTTGAGCCAGTTGGTAACTGAGTGAGTTATGTAGGGATTTCTGCCCAGTTCAGTGAGTTTTTCAACTGTAACTTAGTGGGGTATTATACTGAACACCTTAGCCAGGTCAAGGTAGGCAGGATGCACCATTCTTCCATCATCCATCACATTGATGACTTCAAAGAAGTACACAAGGTTTAGTAGGCATGACCTTTCATGACAAGGCAAACCTGGGTTGGGTCCAGTGTCTGAAGGTTACCTGTGTCTTTACTGATCATTTCCATGATAATTCCTTCCATTGCTTTACATATTAGACTAGTCAGACTAGTGGGTCTGTAGTTTCTGGGGTCGGTTGATGGTCTACACTGTTTTTCGACTATAGTTGAGAAGTGACTCAAGTGGTCCTGATAGGGCAGGTTTCAAGGTATTTAGGAGGCTTCCCAGGATATTGTCAGGGACCATTGTGGCTCTGCTTTTGGCTTTAGTGGGCTTTGCCAGAACCTGCTTCCTGCTAATAGTTTGAGGGGGGGTAATATTAGTAGGTATTTCATGAAGGAGGTAGAGGGGTGTGGTGGGTGAAGTTTGAGCAGAATTTGTCAGCCAGCAGAGTTGTTCTGCTCTGAAAATGGCACCATTTACCTTTGGCATACTGCTGTGTGCTGCCTTTGAGATTTTGGACATAGCTGTAGAAGACCTTGTAGTGGTCTTTAGCCTGTAAATCTATCTTGACTTCATGATTGACATTTGGGACTTAGTCAGTACTTTTAGTTTCCTGTTTGGTTTAAGTACAGAGCTCTTAACATTATCGGAGTTGTTCTTCCTGATTTTAGGCATGACTTTTTCCTTTTGTTATATAGCCTATTAAGGTTTGGATTCCTCCAGCATGGTTTGTTTTTAGAGTTTGTTTTAGGATTACTTCTAGTAGATACAGTTGTACAGAGTGCCTGTGAACAGTTCCACAAGGCTGATGTAAATGGAATTTTGACAAACTATCTCTTAATGGGATGCATTTGCTTGGAATAGTTCCTAAGTATTACAAGGTTTGCTGAGGTTAAAAGCTGATTTTTATTTCTAAGCAGACAGCTTTATCATCTGACTTCACAGTGAGGATGTGACACTGGATGTTATGCAGCACTCTGCCATACTGGTGAGTACAGGATACAGTATGTTTGAACCTCTACTGGGTGTACATACTATTTGGTCAAGGGTATTTGTGTTATTAAAGTCAAGAGACCATTATGTCTGCAGATTTGTAACTGTGTATGCTTCCCGGTCTATAGAGGAGTAGTTTAAGTCTCTCATAAATAGGGTATTTGGTTTAACATTGAGTATCTCCAGTAGGTATAGGTACGAGCTATGCAATTTTTGACACATAGATATAGGATATGGTATGGGACTTATCTATGGTGATTTGCATGTGAATAAATTCCAAGGCATCATCCTGTGTAACCAGCATAGAGTTATACACGTTGCTAATGTAAATTGAGACTCCTCTACCTTTTGTTCCTGTCTGTGCAGCTGATGGTCTAAATGCGAGTAAGTCACCGAAGCCTTGCACTGTCATAGGACTTTCTATGGATGCTTTGTAACTGCACAGATGTCTATATTCTCCATAGTGAGCTCCTAGGTTGTGGACTTTCTTGTTTAGGCTCTTACCAACAAGCAGCATCACCTTTAGGTTTCTTTGGGTGTCATGTGCTATGTCGGTTGGGTTGTCAATTAGGCATTGCCTAAAAAAAGGCTCTGAGAAGGTGCATAATGTTTTAGCCAATATTAGGAAGCAAAGGGGGACAGGTGCAGCCCATCCTTCACAAAGCAATGTGGTTCGTTAACCATGTCTACCCACACTCACAAATACTGAATCCCCCTGTAAAGACACCAAAAGCTAAGCCAATCATCTTTTGTTCATACTATGGCATCATTACTGGAGTAGGTACAATGCTGCTCAATGCATGATACATACCTACATGAGACACATATTCAGAGAGATCAATAATGCCTCTCTTCATGTAGTCCATTGAGGTGCGTCTGAGGTCATTAATACCCACATGGAGCATGACAGAATCATACTTGTACCTGAGCTGCAGTCACTTCAGTGTGTGTAACTTGGTGGATCCTGGCTCCTGATGAGAAAACAACCATTGTCTTATCCTTGTTCAGTCTGGTGAGTGCAACGTTTGTGTATCATACAATAGGGTCCCCTATAACAAGTGTCCATCCAAAAGCAGTATGCATGCCTTACTTTCACCAGTACACCCCCTACTCAGTCAGAACCAGTTTCCCACCCAATCGTCATCTCATTTGAATGTTACAGGCAATAGCAAGCATCTGGACCTCAGGAGTAGCCTGCTAAAGACAAAGTGAAGGACAGCCTATCTGCTACCCTGCTGAGGATCTATATTCTCCAGAAACAGGATTTTTGATATGTACTTATTCACATTTTTTCACTTTGAGGAGTCAGACCTTTGGTGTAGTATTTGTACAAGGCATACACACTACATCAGAGATGTAGTCAGTAACATTGTATATTAGATAATATAGTATAACTTGTCATACAGTAAAAACTGCATTACCTAAATTGTAATAGCCCTATATATCTCTTCATAGACAGATTTTAAATATAGACCTCTTACAAATTTGGATAGTTTATGCAACTCCCGTTGTATCAATACCTAGTTTACTTTTAATAACAGTCTTTCATAGACCCATATTAGGTAAACCTATTGCCCCCTGTGTTTTCAACATCAGGTAATTAAGTAGTATTTTTTTGTTGTTGTTGTTATTAACCTAATTTCCTTTTTTTTTCTTTAACACTTCCCAAATAAGCAGTAGGTTTTGTCAAACCACCCCAGTCTCACTTCTCTTGTTTATGCTTCTCTTCTTTTTTATGTTCTAAACTATTACTGATACCAGTGCCTTATATACCAAGTGTGCAAACTTGCTCATTAATTCCAAGCTTTATATAATTTACTTTACATAGTATAGTGGAAACAGTAAGAGATATGTGCACTTACCTCCTTTTGGGCCAGTTCACTCATTGTTTTCTGTCCCACAACATGCTGAGCAAGTGGAACTGAATATTCACTGGCTCACTTCACCCCACCTTACCCTTTTGTCCTACTCGTCCCCACTTACTCTAAATGTAAACATCCCATCTCCACCCACCTCAAAGCTCAACCACTCCCAGTCCATAGCACCTGCACACATTAATTATCTGCAACCCTTACAATATTTATTTTAATAATCCTTCCATTATCCAGCTCTCACTTCTGTCCTGTGTATCAAAACATACTTCTTGCCATCTTACTTACCAACACTTTAACACCACATCAACCCTCCATCCCATCCTGTATCCATAAACTTGTCAAAATGGCATCTGAAAACTAACCACAATGATACCAATTTCCATGATGACTGTCTCACTTCTCCTGCTACTCACCCACTTAACATTTTACTGTCATACATCGACACAACCCATCACCATCACCCTAGCTGTACTGCCCAGCATGCTGCAGCATACTCAACCCTTAATTCATCCAAGATAACATCCACCTTATAATCCCCCGATACCTCACTACCCATCACTTTCACCCTAGTTGTACTGTCCGACATGCTGCAGCATAGCCAACCCTTGATTCACCCACAATAAAATCCACCATATACTCTCCCAATAGCACAGATTTTTTTCAAACAAAACATACACTTACACAACCCCATAATTCATAAGCTAAAATTAAAATTAAATTCTTATCCTACAAACACATCTCCCCCCACAGTGAAACTCAGTGGTGATATCCATTCAAACCCTGCACTACTGCACTACTACTACACCCCCACAAACCTTTAACTCAACAATCCCCACAAAGCACACCCCTCCAACACAACATAACCCTACTTGTTCTTCCCTTAACATTACATGTATAAGCATTAAAAGCAGCTGCAGCAAAATTCCCCAATTCCATGCCAGGCTCAACCTACATGCTCCAGATCGCAGTACTAACTGAAAATTGGCTGAAAACAAGACACCCCCCAACTATAATATACTAAGAACAGATAGACAAAATAAAAGGGCTGGTGCACTTGCAATACTACACAAAAATTATCTGCAGCTTATTCCTTCATCATTAAAGCCTCCACAATCTGGTAAGGTAGAAATTATCATATCTATCCTCAAACCAACCAAAGCAATACATTATCCATCATAGGTCCTCGTTTGCCACCTGGTAGTTATATCTCTAGTGCAGAAGACTTTTTTCAGGTGTTTAGCTTCTGGTATTTATGCCCTGCATTTGAGCAGGTTTCTACTTGTTTGACCAAGCCAAACTATAGTGAGCTACCAGCCACAACTCTGAGCTGAGATACCAGATGATTAGAGGCTTTTGAGCTTCCCAAAAGCCATAGTTTGCCTATTTTTTTTGTTTTGCTTATTTATACTATTTACTATACTTTTTTACTGCCTGCCACCTACTTTTATACTGTATTTATATACTGTGTACTAAACTGCACATTGTCAAATGCTTTGTTCAGGGCACAAGCAGCAGAGCAGAATCAGAAGCATTTAAAAAGGAGGCAAGAGGCTTCAACAAAAGCAAGAAATCCTGCATAGGCCTACCAGAAATACCATAGACCTCTGGGTATACTGCAGACGTAATTTCAAGATCTTACAAAACAACTTATAATCGGTATTGAAAAGAGAAGTCAGACACCAGTTAGACAAGACTCTGCGGTCACCCTTTTACCAAAGGAACTTGAGGCCTATCCATAACAAATCAGGATGGGAAAAAACATGAGAAAAACACTCATTAAACAATTGCACTAGTACAGAAAAATGAGCATCAGAGAGAGACAGTGGCAATAATGGTAAGAAAGACCAACTAACTTTGGGGCAGTATCAACTTTGAAAGAAGCAATAGCCCTTCAAACTTCAAAGTACTGGGGTATCAAGGGCCACCCTAAAAACAGAAGTCATCACAGGTATAGGCCAAGATTCCACAGTAGGAGGTTTTCCACCATACAAAGTGGACTAATAATAATTAACATCTTGTAGAACACCTTCCTTAGTGGTAACAACATCACCTGAAGAGGATAACAAACTTTCAGTAAAGGTCTCCTTCCTAACAGTACATTTACCAACATAAGGAAAAAACTGCTCACCCCTTCCTTTTAAAGAATGAGCTAAGTTCCATAGAACTACTCTCACCCTAGCAAGGTTATGCAAATGCAACACACAGACGTGTCAAAGGGCACTGGCAGGCGCATGATGCACAGCAGACTGAAAAGAAAAGGTGGTTAGAAGAACCCTTAAAAAGGGAATAATAAGAGCAGGCAAACTAAGAATAACAGGAAACAAAGTTATCTTTAAAGGACAAACACCAAAATAAAAAGGCAACAGAGAAAATTGATCATGCCATAGCTCAATAATAATATCTTGCCAGGCAGAAGTAAAACTCCAAGGAGCAGTAAAATGAAAAAGACCCCTACCCTTACACAATGGAGAAGAAACTCCAAAGGAAAAGGACAAAGCATGATGATCAGTAAAAGTTACAAAGAACAAGGAAGAAAAAAACACTTCAACTGTAGGAGAACAAAAACAGTAATCAATTTGGGTGCGAGCAACCCCATGAAAGTAAAGTAAAGGCAGGAGGACTACATGCAGTAAGAGATGCCAAACATAAAATGTCCTTACAGCAATGGACACTAGAGTCCTGTCTGACCCTAGAACACACTGGTAATACACCACAGTTACAGTCACCAAAAAAGAAAATAGGACAGTCAATTAAAAAGAAAGGTTGCTAAAGTTGAAATAATAAGCAACCCTCAGACACAGGAATAAAAGTATAAGCAATAACTAAAAGTACAAAAGAATGCCTACACAACAAATCCACCACCAAACTCCTACCGGGTAAAACCTGAATCACATCCCTAACAACAACAACAGATTTATGATACAGTAACCCAATACCAGACCTATGATCTATCCCTAAAGACCAAACCACCCCATTCTTCCACAAAGTTTCCCATTGGGAACAGTGAACAGTGGAAAGCCTACCCACATCCAACAGACAAACAACATCAGAATGTAAGGCAGAAATCCAGGAAAAGGCAGTGAAATGCTGGGCCAATGACACAATACCATTAATATTACAATAATAAAAAAACAAATTAGCCATCAGTGAAGATAGGTGAAGGCTGCCAGCCTAGCCAGATAGAATTTTGTAGATAATTCTGTCATTTGTAAATATTAATGTAAGCCAGAGGCTTGTTCTCCTAAATGTGAAAAGACTGCATTGGATAATGAACTGCAAAAATGTAACAACAGTGCACTCTGCTGTAAGAAAGCTAAGTCAAGCATTTTATGACTGTCTTTGATGTCGAAATTTGGAGCCGATATGTCTGGATGAAGGAATTCTGCCTATTGTTTTGAGGCCAGAGGTAATGGCTAGAATTTGCATGTATAATTTCTTTTATCGCTCTGGATCCTGACCAGCTACAAGATCCAAGGGGCTATTAACTTCTGAGACTCTGTTATCCTGGGAACCAGAAAGAAATGATGTAATCTGAAATGAATCAGTGGTACTGTGTTATTAATATAAGGACAGAAAGAATGAGAGCATTAGAGCATTTGACTTGAAAACATCCAGCATCACCAGCATTGCCTGTTTATGTAGTAGGATCTTAGACTTTAGTGTTTCTCTTAGAAATAGCTAGGAATTAGGAAGATTAGACTAAGTGTTTTTCTGTGATTCAGAACTTTTCTACGGTATTATTTTAAAAATTTCTCTGTGATCTCTGAACTTTTGAGTAGCACTGTGTAGTAAGAAGTATTGTCTTGTGTTTTTATTATTTATTATTAAATATTTTTAAACCTCTCAACTGTTTTGTGTAGAGATAGTTTAAGCTCTAGAGTACTTTGCATGTATATATAGATATATGTATATATATATATATATATATATATATATGTGTGTATATATATATATATATATATATATATATATATATATATATATATATATATATATATATATATATATATATATATATATAAATATATATATATATATATATATATATATATAGTGATACTGTACCAAGTCACTCCAAATAAGCTTTGCTGTTCAGTCACTCTAACCATTTGGATAATAATATTGCACAGTAATAATTGGACACCCTTTAATAAGAGCCTTTGAGTAGCTGGGTGGTGGCAATGATTTCTACCATATTCTGAGTAAAAGGGGCACAGCTGGAGAACCTGTGCCATACTTCCCCAGGAGTGTTTACGTGGTTGTATAAACTCTTATCTCAAAGTGTGTATGTGTCAGCTACTTGGGCAGGGACATTAAGCACTGGTTGGACAGAAAGGGTGTTGGAGGTTTTAGCTTGCCTTCTAGGCTAAGATCTGGACCCTATAGCTGTGCCAGGGGGGAGTCTTATTGGTGACCTGGAGAGAAAGGGAGAAACCAGACCCAGACTGACTGTAATCTCTGTGTGCTCTTAAGGGAAATTGTACTTTACTATGTGTCTGTTTATTATCCTTCCCTATATGGACGCCTCTCATTGGTGTTACTGGTGAGGATTGAGGCTCCTTGATTACTGGGCCAGTGCACGGGCATCACACCATCAATACCAGGTCGAGAATCCACTTCAGAACCCCTCCTGTGACACTTATTTCTAACATGTCTGCACCTAGAAGCTGAGGTCCACTGCTCAGAATCATCCACATCAGTATACAAGTCAGATTAACAACTAACAGTATCCTTAGAAGCAATAGGGGCTGTTTGTTCTGCTGTACCTTCTGTGTTACCTGTTTCCACATTGTCTTCTCAGAGTTTACTTTCTGATGTTTCTGTTTCTGTTTCTGCTGCTGGTCCTGTGGAGTCTTTCCCATTGCAGGTTGTTGCCTCTGCACCTTGCCCCCCCACTTCTTCTGTCTCTATTCTCACTTCTGTTTCCTCCTTGGAGGGGTCTGTTCTGCCGTCTTTGCCTTCTAGTCCTCCTTGTCCTGTTTCCGTTGATTCTGCTTCTCACTCTACTGTGCCTCTATCAGACGTCCCAAGTAATTTCATATTAGACTCTAACATATCAGTACATGTAGGGACAACAATAACAAGAGGAGAAAATTAAAATAAGACTGTGAATCACTAATAGAAGGCCAAGTTGAGGAAACAACAGGAGAAAAAAAAACACTAGCTGCAGTGCTCACAGCAGAAATGGTCACCATCTTGCTTCACATGAAAGTGAAAGCAGGAACTTCCTAGGAGTTAGATTAAGCATCTTTGTTGGTCCTTTTAAACTATTTTAAAGTTTTTTCAGGTTTTTAGTTTCTGGTATTTAAGCAGGTTTCTGTTTGTTTGTACCAAGCTGAACTGAGATGGGTTACCAGCCACAACTCTGAGCTGAAATACTAGATGACTAGAGGCTTCTGAGCTTCCCAAAATACATAAGTTGCCTTTTTTTTTTTTTTGCTTATTTATACTATTTACTGCACTTTTGTCTTGACTGCCACCTACTTCTATACTGTATTAGACTACACTGTTGTACTGCAATTGTCTGCCTTATTATACCTGTTAAATCAAATTTTATTGCTGTTTTCACTGATTATAAAGCACTTTTTGGCTATTTTCACTGTCTGTTTGGTATTTGTTGGTGTATTTTGCTGTTGCAAAGCAATCTGTTCTGCTTGTTCTGGTTTTCCAACCAAGCAGTGCAAAAAACTGATTTGTTAGCTGTTGAAAACATTCTTTAGAGTCTCTGTGCCGATTTTCTTCTGTTTTAAACATTTGTTAGTGTCTCATTGCTATTTTTCTACTGCATTAAACATTCTCTAGTGGTTCCCGCCAAAACTAGGGTAGCTGGTAGTTGTATTATAGCCCAGATGCAGGTTTGCTGCATCTGGGTCTGTTTGCATTGGCTGTTTGTTCTGAGCGTGTTTTCCAGTCTGTCTTTGATTGGAATGGACTTTTCTGCACTCTAGTGAAAGGATTGTGCGGACTGAAACCTGTCTGGTGAAGGGTGGTTGGTCTAGGCCTTGGAATAAGCATCATCAATGGTCCGTTTGAAACTTTTAACATTTTTTTTTTAAGTTTTTTAGCTTGTGGTATTTAAGCCCTGCATTTGATCAGGTTTCTGCTTGTTTGCATGTCGCACAGCACTGTGCACTGCTGTGCATTTGTGTGCCATAGCTTGACAGATTAATTCAACAGTTTTTTCTCTTTGATATAACACTAGCACATTAGTGTAGCCATCATACTTAGAACTTTCCTGGTCAAAAAATACTGCCAGTGAGGTGAAACCTATTAAACTACCAACAAAAAAACCCAGGCAGAAATATCCATCCACTGTAATCCTCCTTGATAGATCCTGAAAAGCTCCCCCTTAGTGATAACTGTCTTCAGCCTAGCGTTGTGGACAGTTGTACCACCCTTGATTCTCCTGCCAACCTTGTTGACTTGGTTCTCTTGAGGAAGTGTAGCAATTGTCTCATGTACACTGACAACGCACTACTAATAACTCACTGTAATACAGAGAGTGAGAGATGTATCTACAACAAGAAACTTAAATCCATGCTCTCTCACACTCAAAACAGTAACAAGGAAGAGGTTGTCAATCCACACACCACTAGACATGCACATAGTACCATTACGCATACACATAGTACACATCTAACACAAAAATCAACATACGAGGAAGTTTTTTCAAAAAACCTACCAAGACACCAGAGACCTAAAAAAAATAAGAATGTTGCAACTAGCACAGTTCCTGCAGCACCCATCATACATAGCAATACCAGTGTCTCACCTACTAAGCCCATAAGGTGTAAAACTTCTAAAAACAAATTTTCTACTCATTGGAGACTCAATAGTGAGAAACACGGATGCCCCAATCAACAGGTTGGACAAGGCAAAAGTCAGTCAGCTGCCTGTCTAAGGCCAGGATTCATCAGATCACACATGCACTCAGGTCTCTCAACAAAAAGTACCATTATGACTCTATCATAGTTCATGTTAGAGTGAATGACCTGAGATGCACCTCACTGGACTCACTGACAAAGTTTCCCAAGCGGGTACATCCCTAGCCTCGAGCAGCATGCTACCGTCACCTAGAATGATGCCACAGTATAAACAAAAAAATGATTGATTTCAATAACTGGCTTAGTTTTGGTATCATTCAAAGGGGATCCAGTTCCTTTCAGCCTGGGAAGCTAAGGTCGACAAACCTCCCTGCTTTGCCAGAAACACCTGGCACTTCCAGACTTTCAGCTGCTGGCATAGACTCTTGTCTCTCCCATAGTGCCTTTTTTAGGCAAGGTCTTGAAAACCAACTTACCAATGAGAAATATGACAGCCATAACAAAATTGAATAGCTGGGTAACTACAGCAGAACTAGTAAGGGAGACTGCTAGAAAGGTGCTTGGTCTGACATCTGGACAGAGGAAGGAGGACAAGGAGACCTGGTGTTGGAATGAGGAAGTACAGGAGAGTATACAGAGGAAGAGGCTGGCGAAGAAGAAGTGGGATTGTCAAAGAGATGAAGAAAGTGGACATGAGTATAAGGAGATGAGGCGCATGGCAAAGAGAGAGGTGGCGAAAGCTAAGGATAAGGCGTATGGAGAGTTGTATGAGAGATTGGACACTAAAGAGGGAGAAAAGGACCTGTATCAATTGGCTAGACAGAGGGACAGAGCTGTGCAGCAAGTAAGGGTGATAAAGGATAGTGAGGGAAAGGTACTCACAAGAGAGGGGAGTGTGTTGAGTAGATGGAAAGAGTATTTTGAGAGGCTGATGAATGAAGAGAATGAGAGAGAGAAGGTTGGATGATGTGGGGATAGTGAATCAGGAAGTGAAACAGATTAGCAAGGAGGAAGTAAGGACAGCTATTAAGAGGATGAAGAATGGAAAGGCTGTTGGCCCAGATGATATACCAATGGAAGCATGGAGATGCTTAGGAGAAATGGCAGTGGAATTTTTAACTAGATTGTTTAATGAAATTTTGGAAAGTCAGAGGATGCCTGAGGAGTGGAGAAAAGGTGTTTTGGTACCTATTTTTAAGAATAAGGGTGATGTGCAGAGCTGCAGTAACTACAGAGGGATAAAATTGATTAGTCACAGCTTGAAGTTATGGGAAAGAGTAGTAGAAGCTAAGTTAAGAAGGGAGGTGATGATTAGTGATCAGCAGTATGGTTTCATGCCAGGAAAGAGCACTACAGATGCAATGTTTGCTCTGAGAGTGTTATTGGAGAAATACAGAGAAGGTCAGAATGAGTTGCACTGTGTCTTTGTAGACTTGGAGAAAACATATGACAGGGTGACTAGAGAAGAATTGTGGTATTGTATGCGGAAGTTGGGAGTGGCAGAGAAGTATGTAAGAGTGGTACAGGATATGTACGAGGGTAGTGTGACAGTGGTGAGGACTGCAGTGGGAGTGACAGATCTGTTTAAGGTGGAGGTGGGATTACATCAAGGATCAGCTCTGAGTCCTTTCTTATTTGTAATGGTGATGGACAGGTTGACAGATGAGATCAGACAGGAGTCCCCGTGGACTATGATGTTTGCAGATGACATTGTGATCTGTAGTGAGAGTAGGAATCAGGTTGAGGAGACTCTGGAGAGGTGGAGATATGCTCTAGAGAGCAGAGGAATGAAGGTCAGCAGGGCTAAGACAGAATATATGTGTGTAAATGAGAGGGAGGGTAGAGGAATGGTGAGGATGCAGGGAGTAGAGTTGGTAACGGTGGACAAGTTTAAATACTTGGGATCAACAGTTCAGAGTAATGGTGAATGTGGAAGAGAGGTGAAGAAGAGAGTGCAAGCAGGGTGGAATGGGTGGAGAAGAGTGTCAGGAGTGATTTCTGACAGACGGGTACCAGTAAGAGCGAAAGGGAAGGTTTACAAGAGGGTAGTGAGACCAGCTATGTTATATGGATTGGAGACAGTGGCAATGACAAAAAGGCAGGAGTCAGAGCTGGATGTGGCAGAGTTAAAGATGTTAAGATTTGCAGTCGGTGTGACTAGGATGGATAGGATTAGGAATCAGTATATTAGAGGGTCAGCTCATGTTGGACAGTTTGGAGACAAAGCAAGAGAGACAAGATTGCATTGGTTTGGACATGTGCTGAGGAGGGATGATGGGTATATTGGGAAAAAGATGGTAAGGATGGAGCTGCCAGGTAAGAGGAAAAGAGGAAGGCCTAAGATAAGGTTTATGGACGTGGTGAGAGAGGACATGCAGGCAGTTGGTGTGACAGAGCAAGATGCAGAGGATAGGAAGAAATGGAAAGAGATTATCCACTGTGGCGACCCAAAGCCGAAAGATGATGATGATGAACAAAATAAGGGTCATGTTGCTAAATGTTAGGAGCTTAATCCAAAAACTGGACACCCTAGGAGCACTTGTATCACTGGAAGATGTAGATGTCTGTGCAGTCACAGAAACCTTGTTCAGGGCCTCAGAGTGTACCTCAGCCTTGCAAGGCTGCAGTGCCTTCCACACCTTCAGACTGCAAAATGAACATGTGAGAGCCAAAGGAGGTGTGGTTTTTATCTGTACTAGAGATAAATTCACTTAACATCTTATAAGACTGGACAACTCCATGGAGTTACTCCAAGTTCAGGTTATGTGAATAAGAACCCATTCAAGTCATAGACAGCTACAGATCCCCCTACATGGGTCATGATTTGCACAAAGCCTACTTGACCAAACTGGAGACAATCCAAATGTTACCAAACACTCTAGTTATGGGGGATTTCAACTATCCCACCATCGGCTGGGAAACCTACACCAGCCCTAACTTGCTAGCACAAAAGTTCCTTGACTTTGTTAGCTCAAATGCCCTAGAATAAATTGTCCATATCTCACCTCAGGCTTTGTGCCCACTGAATGGTGCACAGCATTGGTTATCCCACTCTACAAAGGGGTAGCCACCACTGACCCCAGGAACTACCACCCCATTAGCCTGATGAGCCTGGTCTGCAAGGCTATGGAGCATATCATCATAGAACTTATAAACAATGACATTGGTAATCACCAAATTCTGGACCCTACCCAGTTCGGGTTTGTAAAAGGCAGATCATGTCTCCTAAACCTGACAGACTTCTTTGAAGCGGTCACCAAAGCTGTAGATGAGGGTAACGTGGTACACACAGCCTATCTAGATCTTGCCAAGGCTTTTGACACCATCCCCCACTCTGGAATTATAGACAAACTCACTAAACTAGGTATAAATCCCTATGTCACAAGATGGGTTGCCAACTGGCTCACTGACCAAACCCACACTGTGAAAGTAGCAGACTCTAAATACAACTTCAGACCAGTGACAAGTGGAGTACCACAGGGTTCAGTCCTAGGTCCTCTCCTGTTTGGTATCTACTTCTCTAAAGTACAGGCTAACACAGAAGGTCTTTGGCTAACAAAGTTCGCAGATGACTGCAAACTAGGAGCCATAATCAAATCACCTAACGATGTGGACATCCTACAAAAGGGCCTCACTGAGACAGATGCCTAGTGTCAAAGCCATGGCCTCAAGCTCAATGCCAAAAAGTGCATTGTCATCCCTTTTGGTAAAAACTCTGTACCCATGAACTACCACATAGGCGGTAGTCTACTTAACACCAAAAGTGTGATAAGAGACATCGCCACAGTAGTCAGGAAATCCTTCTATGTGGCACACCTCATCACAAAAGATTTCTCATCCAGGAAAAAAGAGGTCATTGTTCCCCTCGACTCATCACTCATTAGACCCATTATAGAGTACAATGCCCCTTTTGTTATGTACCTCACAAGACATCTACAACAACTGGAAAGGCCACAGAAATACCTCACAATGAGGATTACCAGCCTCAAACAGATGCCCTACACAGACCATCTCAACAAACTCCAGCTTTACTCTGTCACATATCGCCTACTCAGAGGCGATCTCTGCCTAACATACAAAGCTATGTCAAACCCAAAGCTGTTGGACATGTTCCACATAAAGAAATCCCAATCCCTCCGAGCTACATGCTCTAGGGACCCAAACCTTGTCACCACAATAAACAGAACATGCTGGAGGGATAGATTCCTGTCTCAGAGACTTCCCATACTCTGGAACAAACTACCTATCTATATCAAACAAAGCTCCTCATTAGCACTCTTCAAGACAAATTTGATGATTGGATGGGAGATAGGAATTTCACCCCGGGGATCACTTTTGTGGCTCTGCTTGACAGGGGCTCAGGAAAATAATTTTCTTGGATGGCAAAAGTCAGGGTACCATTTGGCTAGGCTTATATAGGCCCTAGGGCCTATAGCCTAGTACCTACCTATGAACCTGAGAAGAGGAACAAACATACAAGATGTGTTCCTCACAACCATGTCAAACAGATGCAGTACCTCAACTGTCGGACCCTCATTAGTTAAATCTGACCACAAATCAGTCATCTCTGAGCTGACACTAACACCAGAACTCACAATGGGTGAAATCAGATGAAAAACATTCACTAAGGCAAACTATACCCTCATAGGTGAAGGTATAAATGCATTTTAAGCCCCCAACCCCAGCTGGAAGTCGTAACTACACTGAAGCTTACACTATAGCCCTGTACAATCACTTGCATAAGTGCATAAGTGTATAAACCCAGCTGTATCACAAAGAATCAAAGCCAAAGTCCCAAGTAAAAACAAGCCACCATGGTGGACATCCAGCATCAACAAACTTTGCAATAAATGCAAAAAGTTGCTGTCCAAGAAAACAAATGCAAGACCCCAAAAATGGAAAAGCACCCTCCTCAGTCTCCACAGACAAATAAGACAACTTGTCAAATCCTCTAAAGGCTCCTTTGAGAAAAACTTAGCAAGCACAACCAAGGATAATCATAAGGCCTTTTATAGCTATGTATGCAGCCTAAAAGGTAGGGCCCAAGCATGTGCAAGACTAGTGACAAATGGTTTCACACACACTGATCCCACAGAGATAGCAAACCTGATAGCAGACAGATTTGGTCAAAATTTCACTCCTTTATCCCCTCCAAACCTATCACAAACCTTCCCTCAAACTCCCTCCCCACCCCACATATCTGAAGAACAGGTCATCAAAGTCTTGTCCAAGGCAAAATATACAGCCTCTATGTGACCAGACAGCATCCCAGTCTGTCTTCTAAATAGGCTAAAACATGAACTAGGATAACCATTAAGTACCCTTTTCAGTCACAGTCTAACCACAGGCTTTGTTTCTGTGAAATAGAAAACAGCAACAGTTATTCTCCTCCGCAGAGGTGGCCTAGCAACAGACCTGGGGATTACAAACCCATAAGTCTGACCATCCTCATTTGTTAGGCCATGAAATGTATCATTATCGCCCACATAAATAAAGACATAGGTGACCTCCAAACCCTGGATTCTACCCAATCCGGTTTAGTCAAGGGTAGATCCTGTATGTTAAATCTAGTATAATGTTTTGAATATGTGACAAGGGCAAATCTGTGCACATAGCATACCTTGACTTGACAAAGGCTTTTGACACAATCCCAAACTCAGACATTACCAATAAACTTAGCAAACTGAATGTAAATCGCTTCATTTAAGATGGGTTGCCAACTGGCTCAAAAACTGGATGAACACTATCAAAGTTGGTGACTCCACATTAACCAGCAGACCTGTTACCAGCAGGCTTGCACAGTGGTCAGTGCTAGGCCCACTACTGATTGGAATATACTAAGGGGCTGTGGCTGACCATGTTTGCAGACAACTGCAAAATGGGTGCAATTATTAAATCCCCAAATGATGCCAGTATACACCAGGAGGGTCTTACACAAACCATCGACTGGTGTGTTAGTTATGGTCTCAAACTGAATGCAAAGAAATGCATCATCATTCCCTGTGGCGCAAACAATGTCCCTTCACACTATCCAATCAACAGCAATATCCTAAGTACCCAATAAGTGGTAAGGAACTTGGGATCAGAAGTTGAGTGTGACCTTAACTTTGACCAACTTGTGTCTACTCTAATAAGGAATGCTTTCTGCATAGCAGTCTTGATTAGAAATGGCATCAGGTTAAAACCTCTATATTCGGCACTAATCTGGCCCATAATTGAGTATAATTCCCTGTTTGTTTTGTACCATACAAAGCACCTGCAACAATTGGAGAGACCACAGAGGTTTCTTACTAAGAAGATCAAGGGACTCCAGCACGTGCCTTACACAGACCATCTAAAGTCCCTGTCACTATACTCTGTAGCATATAGACTTCTTAGTGGAGATTTATGCCTCGCTTACACAGCAATCTCATATCCAAACCTAACGGACTTGCTGCATATTCGTAAATCAAACAGTACTAATGCTACCTGTTCCAAGGACCTAAATATGGCCTGTGACTTAAATAGGACATGCTGGAGGGATAGATTTATCTCACAGTGAATGCTGCATCTTTGGAATAGGCTACCTATTCATGTGAATCAGAGCACCTCATTGACACTGTTCAAGAGAAACCTGGACAAGTGGATGGGGCACCATATATTCTTACCAGCAGTAGCATCCACAGCCCTCCTGGACATGGGCAGCCATTACTAAATGCAATCTTGGGTATTAACTAAAACATTTTTATGGTATTACATTGAGATGAAATAGTTAGGCTTGAATTGACCTCTGCATCAATAGCCTAGTAATCTCCTATGATCCTATGACAGTCTCTCTCTCTCTCAGTTTCTCTCTCTCTCTCTCTCTCTCCTCTGAATCACCTAATCAATTGATAAATCTCTGTGATGTCTTGCAGCAAATTATTCACTCATCCATTATAATGAAAACAACACTATGGGGACATTAATTGACTGGATTTTTACCTCTATACCTCATAAAATCTATACCTAAGATACACTTCGAGATACCCCAGGTGATCATCTCTCTAACTGTGTAATAAGAAAGCAAACTAATATTCAAAAGCCGCTACATTTCAGCATAGCACAAAACCTCACACATTTCAACAAAGATTCTTTTATCTCCTATATAAAACTATATAACTGGAATGCTTTAAAATACATTCCACTAAATGATGCAGTAGCTCTTTTTAATTCTACATTCTTGAACATCCTAAATGAACTTACTCCACTTCTACCTATTCATTTGCCAGCTCAGTACATGTGATATTCCTGGATAATCTCCAAACAATTACTGTGACCACACTTTTATGTAACTGGCCGTAAAACAGCTATTTCTGTCTATCATCTACCCCTCTCAACTACTATGACTATACTATGACTACTATGACCCTCATAGCTGAAGTTCTTCAGTACTTGTTCATAATTTGTAATCATCTTCATCCAATACTTGTTTTACTGTCTCCTATTCAATATCTATTTTCATCAGATTCCATTCAGCTATACTCTTATAAGATTGATATTAGCTAATATTTTACTGAATTCATCATGTTTTCATTAACTGTCATATCACTATAATTCTATGTATTTTCATTTACTGTTCTATGTATGTACATTTATTGTTTTTTGATTAACTAGTGTATCACTACTAGTCTATGTATCTACAATTATTATTTTTTGATTAACTGTCATATCACTACTAGTATATGTGTGCATGTATGCACATTTATTATGTAAATCTTAAATGACTGCCTTCTACTAATTCTGTAAAATGCAGCATTTCTCACCAGGCCTCCACTGAATATAGGAATTGTGCCCATTTGGGCTTTCCTGGTAAACAAAAGCAAAAAATAAATAAATACATACATACATAAGTAAATAAATGTGCATTCTTACCTTATGGGCTTTGGTCTTGGGGTTCCACTGAGTGTAGACATATGCATGTTGTTTGGTGTTGCTTTTGGTGAGTGTTTTAGAGATTGCCTAGGATGGGCATTTCAATTTATAGATATAGGAGGTCTTTGAGGTTTGGAAAGATTGCTTTTCAGTGTCTCAGAATAACCTGTTGTGTGTGTGTGTGTGTGTGTGTGTGTGTGTGTGTGTGTGTGTGTGTGTGTGTGTGTGTGTGTGTGTGTGTGTGTGTGTGTGTGTGTGTGTGTGTGTGTGTGTGGTGGACTTATGTGCGGTGAAGGTAGTGTGTATGCATGTTTTTGACAACTTTGTATGCAAGATTTTTGCCTCCAATGAAATTGTGTATATGCTTGTCTTACATACTGTGTTTGTTTCATTTAAGGAAAAAATGGATGATCCTGTGAACATGAGACCATTGCTACATTGTCTCAGGATGCCCATCTCTAAGAAGCTGGCTACAGACACATTTGGAAATTCCATATCCATGTTGTCCAGACCTGTGTTTGGATGGTCTACTGTAGGTTATGGACTGGGTTACATAGATGTCTTCTTTGGCTGTCTTTGGAGTTCAGCACTAAGTTAGGTTAGATTGTGCTAAAATTTGATAGTAATGTTGTTTAACATGCAAGCTAGCTGCTTTATGCTTGTTTCTGTGCAATGGCTAGGCTTTAGCCACACTACATTACAGGTTTCAGTTCTAAGGGAGGTCTTACAGATAAAATTTACTCAAGAACAATGATGGTTTGCACTTAGTATTATGGCTATAGGCAAAACAACTGGTGGGAATAGTACTTAAATAGCTTACACAACAGACAATAGCGATGAAAGAAGGGAAACAGAGACTTTGGAAGTCAGATTATTATATGGGGTAGAAGTCATAGATGCAGGCTTTTTAAATCACAACAGGAAAGGGGTGGTGGAAGAGTTGGAGGAAAATGCAAGCTGCAAGAAGCAGACTTTCTATAGATGGATCCAGTTAAATAAATCCGATAGTAGAGCTCTAGTCCTATGGAGTAGACTTCGCTATACTACCAGTACTATAATCCCACCACAGACTAAGGCATCAGACTATGTAAAAATGTACCAGTAATATGGTTTATGGAAAAAATTCTGTAATAAATAATTAAACAAGACTGACTCAAATCTGGCAATAAGAATAAAGAATAAATTATTGCAGTAATAAACAATCTCCCCACAACTGCAAATGAAGCTAAAAGACTCTGTCCCCAGAACAACCTAGAAAATGCAAACAGATAATGTTTTAGCTAAAATGTGGAAAAAAAAGCAAAAAAGTGTATAAAAAGGTATCACAACACTGGTCACTATAAGTGCAATTTAACACGTTTACGCAAAATTTAAATAAACAAGCTTTTTTTCTTACTTTTTGATCAAAAGCTTGTTTCTCACACTTCAAGGCTTTCCACTCCTCTCAGAGTGTTAAATAAAAGACTCTGGGTGGGTGTAGTTCTGTGCTAAATATATCAGATTTGCTAGAGAGGGGTCCAATCCAAAGCTGGAGGTCTAATCTTCTGGGCAAAATTTTGGAAACTTTAGCTTAATACCTCAGTGGGGTCTGGGGCTGACACAAAGGACAAGGAAAATAAACAGTTGCTAAGTCAACAGAAAGGAACAGGAATGCAACTTTAAACAGGTAGATGATAAGCAGAATATAAGACTCAAACAGCAAAACAGAAATATAAACAGCTGTAAAAATGCCAACGCACAAATCCTACAGCAGAAATCACTGTACTGCCACTGCTGCAATCTCACCACAGACTAAGGCACCACTCTATGCAGAAATTTACCAGTAAGCTGTTTATGGAAAAAATGCTGTAATAAATTACTAAATGAGGATCAAGTATGGCAGCAGTTCTTAGTTCTGCAACTACTATGAATTAAACCACAAGATTTAGGCCCTAGACAGGGTTCAAATGCAAACAGCAAGCTTCTACGAGTAATTCTACTTATGAAGGTTAAAGTGCATTATAATGTGTAAATGATGCTACAAGTTTGCACTAATTAATAATATTCTTACAAATTTATATGAAGTTACAAGACTAAGGTCCCAGAACAAACTAAACATTGCAAAAAAATAACTTTTCTGGATACAAAAAAGTATCACCACTCAAGCCACTATAAGTGCAATTCAAAATGCTTAACCAGAATTTAAAAAAAGCTTTTACTTCCCTTTAGATGAAAAGCTTATTTCTCATGCTTTGGGGTTGTCCACATCTCTCAGAATCTTGAATATAAGATTCTCTAAACCTAACAGACGGTACCCAATTCCATATGGATATGTGTTTATAGCAATACGATGATGGCTTCCCAGGAACTGACAAGTGGTTGGTACCGATAGCCAGGAATATAACCAGAAGCATATCAGTTGGTGCAGGGCATGTGGAATGTAAGTGAGAAACAGCTATATTAGCAAGGGATAACACTTAGAAATAGAAATCTGAGTTGGTCCCTTTAAGAGATACTTAATCTGTAAGGCAACTACAGGCAGAAGGAAGCCGGCACCTATATAAAATAATCAAGTGGAAACATGGCAGAGACTTGAGGGTGTAGGGGCTTTTTTCTATAAAATAAGACATAGCACGGTCAGCACAAGCAGTTCTAAGATGATGAGTCGTTTCCTTGATTTTTAAAAATGCCGCTGCAAATCCTGCTGTTTGAAACCTTGAGAAATATTTTACATGACAATGTAATGAGGCACAGACATTGGATGACATGAATTTTTAGGGCACTGTCTAAGTAAGAAAACGTCTTTTGCTGGCCAGAGTTTTTAATTTGAATGAGACTTTTATTCAGGAAAACCTGTAACAGTGCATCAAAGATCTTAATTTATGTGTCAGTGAATTGTGTTTCTTGCACCATAGGCACTGCTTAGTAAGACATCTTGTTTATATACCCTAGCCACTGGTTATATTATCAAAGTCCACAAATCAAATGTGTTGTCACAACTTCCCAATGGCAGATCAGGGGAAAGGACTTTATTTTCCTTACTGAGACTCAGAAATTGTAACCTCTCACCAGGGCAGCCCCTCGTGGAAAAGGCTGAGCTACATCTTTTGTTTTGGGAATGAAACCATGATCATTCACTAGTGTGTGAGCTGGCATCAGAAAGAGAGGGGGGCTTAACTTTGTCCTTTCACTTCCTTAAGGAACTGGTGCTTGAGAAATTAGTTTGTATTTGTATCAAGCCTGTCTGCTTTATTTCCTTTATCACATTCCTAACATATTGCTGCAGGAGTAACTGTGTAATCCTATAATGTAGATGCATATTGGAAGTTGCTATATTTTGTAATGTAATTTGTGTTGCCATATAAACACACACACACACACACACACACACACACACACACACACACACACACACACACACACACACACACACACACACACACACACACACACACACACACACACACACACACACACACACACACACACACACACACACACACACACACACACACACACACACACACACACACACACACATATATATATATATAGGCAGCCATGGTGGTGCAGTGGTTAGCATTGCTGCCTCACAGCAAGAGATTCTCCGGTTCGATCCTTGGCTGGGATGCCTTCTGTGCTGAGTCTGCATGTCCTCCCTGTGGTCACGTGGGTTTCCTCCGGGTGTTCTGGTTTCCTCCCACATCCCAAACACATGCTGCAGGTGAATTGGACACTCTAAATTGGCCCTACATGTGAGTGTGTGTGTGCCTTCTGTGGAAGGTTGGGTGCCAGGCTGCAACTTGACACTGTAAAACTCCACTGCAAACAAGGTGATCCGCTGTGGTGACCCCTAACCTGGGAAAAAAGAAGATATGAGCATATGTATATATGTATATCCTTTAAGGAAATGGCTTATGTTTCAATAATAGTGTTTCCAGAAGAAAAAAAAAATCTCATTTTCATTAAAGCAAAGGCCTAATATGCTATTTCTCCCATATTCTGACCATTATTTAGTGTCCAATACAAAGTACTAATTCTTTTTACACCAAAGAAATGTTACAAAGCAGTTGACAGAAATATAGGTTATGCACAGATTTGTAATATTGGACTTAATATAAACATGGATAGATTCATTGCTGGTGGCATATGATTATTGTTCAGTTAAAGAAAGGCTGATATGGAATATGCTCATACAAATGAAACAAACAAACAAAAAAAAACAATATTTAATGTTAAAGACATTTTTCAGCTAAATAACTGATTACAGCTATTACGTTAGGCAGAATTGTGTTAATTAGTACATTTGTTAATTATAACATTTTGTTGTTGTTGTTGTTGAGTAATTTAGTCAAGTGGGAGTTTTCCCGACCGCAACGTCTTTTTTTTTTTTAATGCAAAGTTCAAAGGACAAAACCACCACAGTAACAGGTACAAGCATGCAAAATCTGAAGGTAATGCTACTCAATGCTAGAAGTCTAAACCTCAACACGTACTCTCTTGAGGCATTCCTAAAAATGGAGCACATCTATATCTGTGTAGTAACTGAGACCTGGTTCAAAGCTCCAGAGAGCAGCCCCTGCAATACCAGGCTACAGCTCTTACCACACGTTTTGGCCACCAAACTAGGACCAAAACACTAAAGGTGGAGGAGTGTCCATATTCATCAAAGATATTCATAACACCAGGCTAGTTGCCCAACACAATGCGTGGTGCATCTAACACTAGGTAAGACTGCAATTCAAATTGTAGCTTGTTACAGATCCCCCACCATGCCCCAAAATTCACACTACACCTTTTTAAACATACTGGAAAATATTAAGATACAAGCAGACACCCTAATACTGGGTGATTTCAACTACCCTGCCATTAACTGGGAAAACTACTCATGTACCAACACCTTTGCCCAACGGTTCTTGGAATTCATAAATTCTAACGCCCTGGATCAACTAATCCTTAGTCCCACCAGGGGCTCCAATATCCTAGACCTGGTCATTACCAACCTGGGAAATTGATGCTCCACACCTATGGTCACCCCCTCGTTGGTCAGGTCTGACCATAAGCTAATCACCCTCGACATCCACAACCCACCCCCACCTCCCAGTAGGGAAACCTCCATAAAAAACTTCTCCAAAGCCAACTTCATGCTACTCAAGTCAGAAGTGACAAACTTCATGACACCCATGCAGACGGGAACTGAAAGTTCGACTGCTGACTCCTACACCAAGTCACTGTACGAGCACATCCACTTGTGCATGAATCATGCCATCCTCAATAGAACCAAGATGCTCTCCTCCAAAAAAAGGAAGCCAATCTGATGGTCCCTTCCCATAAACAAACTTTGCAACAAAAGGAAGAAACTGTTGTAGAAAAGAGAAAAATCCCAGGATGCAAAAAACTCCCTTACCATCCTCAGTAAGAAGCTGAGATCCCTCATAAAATCCTCCAAAGCTAATTATGAAAATAAAATTGCCAAAGATTCCAAAGACAACCACAAGGCATTCTATAGCTATATCAAGAATCTAAATGGCAATGCTCAGATCTGTTCTGAGCTACAACAGAATGGCATTAAATATACTGATCCCAAGGATATTGCCAATATCCTGGCAGATCGATTCAGTGCAAACCTCACCCCCTAAAGGGCTCATCTCAATACCGAAAGATTGTCAAATTCCAGTAATAATGGCCACACAGGTAAAAATGCACTCTCCAAAGCTAAGAATACAGCATCCATGGGACCAGACAATATTCCAGGCTGTGTACTACATGAACTACAAAATGAACTGGCACCTCACCTAAGTGTCATGTTTAATCACAGCCTCACCTCAGGCTTCGTGCCCACTGAGTGGTGCACAGATAGTTATCCCACTCCACAAGGGGGGATCCACCTTGGATCCTGGGAGTTACTGCCCCATTAGTCTGATGAGCCGGATCTGCAAGGCCATGGAAGATATTATCATGGAACTTATGAACAAAGACATTGGCAACCTTCAAACACTGGACCCCGAGCAGTTTGGGTTTGTGAAGGGATGATCTTGTTTCCTGTACCTTATTGACTTCATCAAATCAGTCTCCAGAGCTGTGAACAAGGGTAAGATGGTCCACACAGCCTACCTGGACCTTGCCAAGGCCTTCAACACCATCCTCCACTCTGGAATCATAGATAAACATACTAAGCTGGGCATTAATCCCTACATCACTGGATAGGTTGCCAACTGGCTTACTGACAGAACCCACACTGGAAAAGTAGCCGACTCCAAATCCAGCTCCAGACAATTGACAAGTGGAGTATCTCAGGGTTCAGTCCTGGGACTGCTCTTGCTTGGCATCTACTTCTCTGAAGTACAGGCCAACACTAAGGGACTCTGGCTAACAAAGTTCGCAGATGACTGTAAACTGGAGCCATTATTGAATCCCCAAATGATGTAGATATTCTGCAAAAGGGCCTTATAGAAACAGATGCTTGGTGCCAGAGCCATGGGCTCAAGCTCAATGCCAAGAAATGTATAGTTATCCCCTTTGGGAAAAAACATGTACCCGTGAATTACCACATAGGTGACAGCACATTAAACACGGAAAGTCTGATAAGAGACTTAGGGACACAGGTGGACAGTGGTCTCACCTTCGATAAGCACATTGCCACAACAGTCAGGAAATCCTTCTATGTGGCACACCTCATCATTAAGGGCTTTTCATCCAGAAAAAAGGATGTCATTGTCCCACTGTACTCATCCCTCATTAGACCCATTATAGAATACAACGCCTCATTTGGTATGTACCTCTCAAGACATCTGCAACAACTGGAAAGGCTGAAGAAATACCTCACTAAAAGAATCACATGCCTAAAGCAGATGCCCTATGCTGACCGTCTAAAAAAACTCCACCTATACTCTGTCGCATTTCATCTACTCAGAGGCGATCCCTGCTTAACATATGAGGCCATGTCAAACCCAGAGCTGCTGGACATGTTACACTTAAGAAATCCCAATCCCACAGAGTCACACACTCTAGGGAGTTAAACCTTGTCATCACAATGAACAAAAAATGCTAGGGGGATAGATTCCTGACCCAGAAACTCCCCAGACTCTGGAACAGACTGCCCATACATGTCAAGCAGAGTGCCTCTTTGGACCTCTTCTAAAGGAACCTTGATGATTGGATGGGAGATAGGAAATTCACCCCGGGGATCATGTCAGTTGACCTGCTAGACAGGGGTCCAGGGAAGTAAATACTGTGGGAAGAAATAGCCAGGGAATTGTTATGGCTAGGCTTGTGTAGGCCCTAGGGCCGATAGCCTAGTACCAACCTATGAACCTATTTAGCACACCAGGAAAAAGACAAGTTTAAGCATTGACAGATTTAATATTTTTAACTTAGTGAAATTCTTAAAAGTATTTCCAAACACCATAGTTCAACTGATGTTGTGGAACACATCCTTGGTTATATACAACCCTCACAGCCATATGTTACTTCTTAGAAAACTATAGCTTTGACTATACAGACATTTTCTGACATTTGCATGTGTTTGTTCTTTAAAACTCACCCATATTTGCCATGGCATTTCTTACAAAAAACAAACACTTTGAATTTCATGTTTCGTCTTTGAGGTTAGAAAAATAAGAAAAATAAAATCTGCCACTGCCAGCAGTTCTCACCTATGATTGATAAGATTAGATAACTCACATTTACTTGTATTGATGTTGATAAGCAGGTCCACTTTTACATTTCTACTTTGACCTACCATAACAGGTTCATCAGCTTTTATTTCCATTTTGGCAATCAGTGCGGTATTATTTGTTTGTCTGAGGTTGTTAATATTTTTCCAAGCAATTGTTATTGCAACAGCACATTTGTCTGATCTTGCATTTTGCATGATATAGTAAACATGGAATTTAAATAAGTATAACATCTGCAGCCTTATTGTACTTTGTTTCTCTGTCTTGAAGTAGTGAATTATTCCATATTTAATTCTGGAGTCCTCAGGGTGAAAGTAATTTATTTTCTCAACGTCTTTAAACATTTGCTACCTTTTGTTATTGCCTACACCGACAAAGTGTTTAGAGTAATCAATAATGCAGAATAGACACTTTTCTGGGACGTGTTTGCTTACACTGTTAACTGGCAGTTGTTGACAATTTGCTCCATAATATCTCTAGTCCTTTTATAGAACTATTGTGCCCATTTCATTTGGCAGTTCTCAGTCTTTATCTTGCTGAAGTCTAGCTTACAGGATATTTGTCGTTTCATTGTAAGTGGGTAATTGTGTAACTGTTTGAAAATTTAAACACTCTTCAGCACTGTTTTTTTTTGCGCTTTGGAGTATCAGTTGACCTTTCCTAATACAATGACCACTGTTTTATTTTTCAGATGTGGCTGCAAATTTCAAGCAGTACTGCAGCAGCATGACTTTGCAAGATTTAAAACATTGGAATTCCATCATTTCCTACAACTGTGCTCCTGCCAATGCTTTATGAACGTATTCCACTTCACTCTGTAGGATATCTGTCTTTAGATCAGAGAACATAGACTTTTTGGAACCAGTCATTTTAACTTCTTTCTTATGTAGTACTTCTTTATATTCCTAATACATCTTTTAATATATTCTGTTTCTGTTAGGTTATTCCAATTTCTGTTTGTCTTTTATCAAGTACATTTTCCCTTGAAGTTTCAGTTAATATCACAAACATTCTTGAAGTATTGTTTTATTGCTCCTGTTCTGTCACCTTCTTCCATTTTTCTGCATTGTTCATTTAATTGTTCATTCTTAACTCTGCTTGCTATTCTCTGAAACTTTGAAACCGATGTGACTCATTCTACCTTTCTCCTTTTATTGGTTTCTTTCTTTCCTTGGCCACTACAGAATTCTTCACAAATAGATATTCTTCCTTCTTAATCTTAATTCACTTTTGAATATTTCTGTTGCCACCTCTGCACAACATACTAAAACCATGAGTAAAAAGGTCACACAGAAACCAATTAGTAAAATCAAACGAAAAATCTAGCAAGGCTAGACTTTCCACTGTGTGTTTCCTTAAACCTCTTGAATTAGAGGCAACATGGGATATATGCAAATGACGCTTTAAGGACATCAGGTGTTTCAACTATATGGCAATTCTGAATGCACATGATTTTTTTTTCCTTTTTAAATCTATTTATGGACAAATTCAGGTCAATAAAGACAAGCCTCACTAGCTGTGTACAACATCTCAAGCTTCTTTCTGTTGGTCTTGTGTCCATATTTTTTAAATCTGTTCTTCACTTCACCTTTCACCTTTCACCCACACATTAACATAGAAAATTGCTGAGCTTGCAACCAGTTGGCTTGGATGTCCTCTCTTGATTTCTTTAATTTAATTTTAACCTTTATAATAATAAGATGGTTGACTAAACCTCAGCATCTTGTGTTCTTTTTTTATTGATTTTATGCCCCATTATTCCAGTTATACTTTGATAAACATCTTCTGCATTACAGCATATTTTACATGTCAAGAAAATTATAATCAAATCAAAATGCTTAAAAATGGTACACAAGTGTGTTTAGGCATAAGTGTTCATAGACCTGCATCTTTAAAAAAGAGCAAGACAGAGAGAGATAGACAAATAGACATACTGTTGGCTCTAATGTAAAAAGACTAAATTCATTTTCACACGCTCAGACACTTACACAGGCTCACACACAAAAACACACACACAGATGGATGGATGGGTAGTTAGATAGACAGATAGATAGATAGACAGACATATATATATATATATATATATATATATATATATATATATATATATATATATATATATGTATATATGGGAAAGTTTAAAATAAGTGAAACTCTCCAATGTCAGTGCCAGTTTTGTTAACAAACTTTGGTATACAAAACAGTGGTTGACAGGTGTATGAGACCAACATTTCCCAAGGCTGGGGAATATGCTCCTTCATCAGGCAATATATGATATCAGAGTTAGTATATATAATTAGTAGGTGGTGTGTGGAGATGCAGTCCCCACATGAGTGGTGCAGGGAAGCTTGCCCCCCCTTAAGATATAATGATTTACTTTTGCATCCAAGATTTACACTGAAGGCATGAGCACGTTGTTGTCGATAACTGCATGAGGTCAACAATTCCTGTGGTTGTGGAATATGTCCCTTCCCTGGGGATTGTGTGATCTTAGAGTTAGTATAGATAATTAGCAGGAGGGTGTGACGGCACAGTCCCCACATGGGTGATACAGACAGGATTGCTCCCAAAAGTGATGGGTTAGCCTTGCATACTCCAGGGCTTATACTTGCAGCATGTTGTGTACTGAGGTGTTGACATTATTGCCGTCAGTGTGAACATGTCAACATTCAGGAGTTTTGACTATTTTAATTACTGCTACATCTCTCTCTCTCTCTCTCTCTCTCACTCAAGATATATATATATATATATATATATATATATATATATATATATATATATATATATATATGGATATGGGGAAATTAATATGGACAAATCCCTCTTTGGTGAATTTAGTCAACTACACAGATGCTCAAAAGCTCCTGTAGCTTAAGAATATGCCCCTTCCCCAGGTACTGTGCAGTCTCAGAGTTAGTTTATTTAATTAATATGGGGTGTATGGGAATGCAGTCCTCCACATGGGTGGTGTAGGAAACCCCCTGAAAAAACAATGTTTTTCTTTAGCATACTTGAAGTGAATGTTGATTTTGGGTCAGTCGTCCACTTTTATTAGACTCAGATATAGATACAGATATAGATATAGATATAGATATAGATATAGATATAGATATAGATATAGAGAAAGAGATACATTCTCTAGTCATCTCTGTTCCAAAAAGTGTATCAGTATATTTAATGTCATCTCTATGAACAGCAACTCTTGTCTATTGACAATGTTCTGTTTCAATTTATTACAGCTGTCTAAATATTTGCAGTATGTATAGGTTCAGACTGTGTGACCTGAAGCTGAATTTGTGCTTCACATGTCATTCTTCTGTATTAGGCTTCCACTGAAAAAAAGGATATTATCCCAGTCAGATTTCATGGTAAACAAATGTCAAATATATATATATATATATATATATATATATATATATATATATATATATATATATAAATTAACAAGTGCTAAACACAATAAATAAGAAAAAAACAACAATAGAATAACAATGGTTAAAAAGTTGCCTTCTAGTGCATCATCAATGCCTGCAATGAACTACTAAAATCATAAAACACTCAGACGCCTCCTTAAATATACATTGACCAACCATAAGATACCAACAGTTAAACTATTAAGACAAGTGTTTGCGTAAATTAGAAGGGATGAAGAGAGAATGTGAATGATTTAATTCTATATAAAAAATCTTTATATGTTTTTAAATGTTGCATAGCAGACCAGAGTTCCACTGTGGCGACCCCTAACCAGGAAAAGCCGAAAGAAGAAGAAGAAGAACTGTTAACCCAAATGTTTAATTGCTGATGTTTCATGATCCTTTATTAATAATTAGTCATATATTTAAGGAGTTTATAGGAGCTGTATGATGTTAAAGATTCACTGAAGGCTTTGTCAAAATGCAAGAGTATAGCAACGTTTTTAACCATGGTCATCTAATTTTTCTACTTGTCTGAAACTTAAGCCGATGAATGTTCCAAAGAAAACTTTATGTATATAATAATTATGGCACATCTCATTGCCACATAATATCTTTAACTTAAAAACAGTAATCATAGTTAAGATTATATAGGAGGTAGTTATGTTAAGAGAAGGTATAAATAGCATGAATTCTAGAATTAGTTTAACTCATTCCTACCTACAACACAGACTGTGCTGTTTGCTATACCTGCAGCGTTATTTGTATGTGGTTGCCTTATCTCATCCAAGTGCATCTCTTGTACGGCAAGCAGCACCTTTGTTTCAATGTAACTTACTTAAACCGGTTACTAAATCTGTTTTATTCTGTAACATAACAAAACTGTTTAAATCTGAGAAAATAATTTTATGTGAAGATATAAGGCAAATAAATTGTTTCCTCGGACAGCTGAAAATATTTTTTTACATTTAAATTTGCTTTGATTTTGAGCTCCCGACAATTGCAGTTTAGTCAACCAGCAATCAGGAATATGACACAACTTTAACTGAATGTCAGCATGTGTAATTAAGTTAAAACATGACAACATTTACAAAGTTTTCACTATTTAAAAATAGTTTAAATCTAATGTCTGAAAATAGGACTTTTTTATCTTAGAATAAAGTGCAAGTGACAAAAAAGACATAGCTATCTTACTTTTATTTTAGTTTAAGACTGGAATTATTACATTTGCAAATGCCCTTTTTTCATTGAGAAAATGTAAATCAACTGCTTAGAGGTAAACTCAGTAATTGGATGGGCAGATTTAGATTCTATCCAGGTTTACCTTGTCTTGCTCTCCTTGAGGCTAGAAGGAAATTCTGGATAGGGTATTTTGGCTAGGCTTGAAATTGTCTGTAGAGCGATTGCCCATTACTTACCTATGAACTTTGGACTTGAGGTAACAGACGTATGATCTCAAAATAAACAAATATTACAGTTCTATGTGTTTCATGGTTTCTCATAGACAAGATTTATTCAATGGCCATATGTGTCCAAGAAAGTTTGTTCATATGAAATTTTTGACTTGACTGCTTTATACAGTACTTGCATATATCAGCTCTTTGATCAGTTGAAACCGAAGTTTAAATCTGAAAGAGACTTGTAAATGAGTTTTCATTTAATAAGACTGCTTAGAATTAAATTAATGCAGATCATGCAGATGAAAAACTTTATGTATGAGGTACTACTGATAGTAATGTGTAGTACTGATAGTAATGTGTAGTACTGATAGTAATGTGTCTGTGCATTGTCAATCATTTTGTCACTGAGCTATTTCCAACCAGACAATAAAATAACATTACAATTCTCATGACTTTGTTATCAGCTTTATTAAAAATAGATAAACCACATCATTAAGAACAGGTAAAGTGCATCAGATATTATCATACCATATAAGAAGTGGGCAGCATGATAGACTGCTCACCTTCTTTGTAAACACCTTAATAATAACTTCCACAACAAGACAACATATCTTTACAACACTAGGCAGCGTGTTTGAGTGTTCACCACACACATATTGGCAGAGTCCCACTACTCAGTAGCCGCAACTTAACTCTGCCAGACTGTGTAATGCCGCTCACCTGAACAATAAGAGTGCCAACTGCAACCCAAAAGGAAAGTGGTAAAAGAAGGGGTCTACCTCTTGAACAACTACTAGGGACCTTCTTCTTACCCACATGACATCCACCATTAGGGAATAGAGGGCAGACAACACAACCTGTTGTAGCAACGAGGGCTCCCTTCCCCATAACCATATCTTATATAACGTCCCTCTCCTTCCCTGCCCTACTTGTGACCTCACTCAGATCCCACCCCCCCCATCCTTTCAGCCTTACTTCAATTTAAGGCATAGCAAAAAATTAGTCCACAAGGCAAAATTCTTTTGTCACTGGGCTGTCTCCACCCCAACAATAAAACAACACAACTCTCATGTTTTTGTGGCAAACTTTATTAAACAGTATGTCAAACACATAAATAACAACCAGCTTTATTAACAAGTACATTATATCAAATATTATCATTCCATAAAACAGATGGGTAATGTGATAGATCACGTGCCTTCCTCTTAAGCACTTTAATAATAACTTCTACAACACATCTTTACAAAACTAGGCAAAATGTTACACTGCTCACCATGAACATATTAGCAGTGTCTCACTGCTTACTAACCTCAACTTAACTCCAGCAAGCAGAGTAATACTGCACATCTAAACCAATGAGAGTGCCAACTGCAACCCATAAAAATGAGGGGTTCTATCCCTCGAACAACTAATAAGGACCTTCTGCCACCCACCAGGCTGCTCAACAGTCTGTTTCCTGCCTCAAGCACTTAACGATTATTTCTCAAATAAATTCTGCAAAAATAATGACAGCTGCAAATTAAACATGTCTAATCCAATATTGCTAAGATGTACACCATCACTATGGAACCAGGCGTGATACCCATCTGAAAATCCCCATGCTCGAAAACAAAAAAAGTCTAACACACCATTCACCCTAGCCACTCTATGGCTATGAAACCTCCAAGTCACTTCTATTGACTTAAACTTTCAAACACCTCACCATACCAACCTGGAAACAATGACTGACCAAATAACGTTTGCCCCTGGGACTTTCTGCAAAACTAATGACAGATCCCTTAACAAACAAGTAAGCAACCATCTTTTAGGTATACTTCCAACAACATTACTTACCAGATGAAACCTAACTCAACAGGGTCACCAAACTGTTGTCTTACCTCACCAAACACTGTCAACAGTTGACACCACTGACTGACCATTACACTGAACTTGCCATTGCACTGGCTACAGGCCAAAATTCTCAGCACCAGGTTGCACTGCTGCTTTTTCCTGCTGCCCATTAAACAAAAACTTGCCCAACATGGCTAAAAGCATCCGTCACACAAAAGAAACCTCACATTAAATACTTGGTAATAGACTTTCTTTCACTTATATTCTAAAAAAGTACCTGAGAAATGCCATAGATCATCATCACCCTGCTCCCTTGAAATGCCATAGATCATCATCACCTTGCTCCCTTGAAATGCCATAGATCATCATCACCTTGCTCCGTTGAAATGACATAGATCATCATCACCCTGCTCCCTTGAAATGCCATAGATCATCATCACCCTGCTCCCTTGAAATGCCATAGATCATCATCACCCTGCTCCCTTGAAATGCCATAGATCATCATCACCCTGCTACCTTGAAATGCCATAGATCATCATCACCCTGCTCCCTTGAAATGCCATAGATCATCATTACCCTGCTCCCTTGAAATGCCATAGATCATCATCACCCTGCTCCCTTGAAATGCCACAGATCATCATCACCCTGCTCCCTTGAAATGCCATAGATCATCATCACCCTGCTCCCTTGAAATGCCATAGATCATCATCACCCTGCTCCCTTGAAATGCCATAGATCATCATCACCCTGCTCCCTTGAAATGCCATAGATCATCATCACCCTGCTCCTTTGAAATGCCATAGATCATCATCACCCTGCTCCTTGAAATGCCATAGATCATCATCACCCTGCTCCCTTGAAATGCCATAGATCATCATCACCCTGCTCCCTTGAAATGCCATAGATCATCATCACCCTGCTCCCTTGAAATGCCATAGATCATCATCATCATCACCCTCCTTGAAATGCCATAGATCATCATCACCCTGCTCCCTTGAAATGCCATAGATCATCATCACCCTGCTCCCTTGAAATGCCATAGATCATCATCACCCTTCTCCCTTGAAAGGCCATAGATCATCATCACCCTGCTAACTTGAAATGCCATAGATCATCATCACCCTGCTCCCTTGAAATGCCATAGATCATCATCACCCTGCTCCCTTGAAATGCCATAGATCATCATCTCCCTGCTCCCTTGAAATGCCATAGATCATCATCACCCTGCTCCCTTGAAATGCCATAGATCATCATCACCCTGCTCCCTTGAAATGCCATAGATCATCATCACCCTGCTCCCTTGAAATGCCATAGATCATCATCACCCTGCTGCCTTGAAATGCCATAGATCATCATCACCCTGCTCCCTTGAAATGCCATAGATCATCATCACCCTGCTCCCTTGAAATGCCATAGATCATCATCACCCTGCTCCCTTGAAATGCCATAGATCATCATCACCCTGCTCCTTGAAATGCCATAGATCATCATCACCCTGCTCCCTTGAAATGCCATAGATCATCATCACCCTGCTCCTTGAAATGCCATAGATCATCATCGCCCTGCTCCCTTGAAATGCCATAGATCATCATCGCCCTGCTCCCTTGAAATGCCATAGATCATCATCGCCCTGCTCCCTTGAAATGCCATAGATCATCATCGCCCTGCTCCCTTGAAATGCCATAGATTATCATCACCCTGCTCCCTTGAAATGCCATAGATCATCATCACCCTGCTCCCTTGAAATGCCATAGATCATCATCACCCTGCTCCCTTGAAATGCCATAGATCATCATCACCCTGCTCCCTTGAAATGCCATAGATCATCATCACCCTGCTCCTTGAAATGCCATAGATCATCATCATCCTGCTCCTTGAAATGCCATAGATCATCATCACCCTGCTCCTTGAAATGCCATAGATCATCATCACCCTGCCTTGAAATGCCATAGATCATCATCACCCTGCTCCTTGAAATGCCATAGATCATCATCAGGCTGCTCCCTTGAAATGCCATAGATCATAATCACCCTGCTCCCTTGAAATGCCATAGATCATCATCACCCTGCTCCCTTGAAATGCCATAGATCATCATCACGCTGCTCCCTTGAAATGCCATAGATCATCATCACCCTGCTCCCTTGAAATGCCATAGATCATCATCACCCTGCTCCCTTGAAATGCCATAGATCATCATCACCCTGCCCTTGAAATGCCATAGATCATCATCACCCTGCTCCCTTGAAATGCCATAGATCATCATCACCCTGCTCCCTTGAAATGCCATAGATCATCATCACCCTGCTCCTTGAAATGCCATAGATCATCAGCACCCTGCTCCCTTGAAATGCCATAGATCATGATCACCCTGCGCGCGTGAAATGCCATAGATCATCATCACCCTGCTCCCTTGAAATGCCATAGATCATCATCACCCTGCTCCCTTGAAATGCCATAGATCATCATCACCCTGCTCCCTTGAAATGCCATAGATCATCATCACCCTGCTCCTTGAAATGCCATAGATCATCATCACCCTGCTCCCTTGAAATGCCATAGATCATCACCCTGCTCCTTGAAATGCCATAGATCATCATCACCCTGCTCCCTTGAAATGCCATAGATCATCATCACCCTGCTCCTTGAAATGCCATAGATCATCATCACCCTGCTCCCTTGAAATGCCATAGATCATCATCACCCTGCTCCCTTGAAATGCCATAGATCATCATCACCCTGCTCCCTTGAAATGCCATAGATCATCATCACCCTGCTCCCTTGAAATGCCATAGATCATCATCACCCTGCTCCCTTGAAATGCCATAGATCATCATCACCCTGCTCCCTTGAAATGCCATAGATCATCATCGCCCTGCTCCCTTGAAATGCCATAGATCATCATCATCCTGCTCCCTTGAACTGCCATAGATCATCATCACCCTGCTCCCTTGAAATGCCATAGATCATCATCACCCTGCTCCCTTGAAATGCCATAGATCATCATCACCCTGCTCCCTTGAAATGCCATAGATCATCATCACCCTGCTCCCTTGAAATGCCATAGATCATCATCACCCTGCTCCCTTGAAATGCCATAGATCATCATCACCCTGCTCCCTTGAAATGCCATAGATCATCATCACCCTGCTCCCTTGAAATGCCATAGATCATCATCACCCTGCTCCCTTGAAATGCCATAGATCATCATCACCCTGCTTCCTTGAAATGCCATAGATCATCATCACCCTGCTCCCTTGAAATGCCATAGATCATCACCACCCTGCTCCCTTGAAATGCCATAGATCATCATCACCCTGCTCCCTTGAAATGCCATAGATCATCATCACCCTGCTCCCTTGAAATGCCATAGATCATCATCACCTTGCTCCCTTGAAATGCCATAGATCATCATCACCTTGCTCCCTTGAAATGCCATAGATCATCATCACCTTGCTCCCTTGAAATGCCATAGATCATCATCACCTTGCTCCCTTGAATATTTCCATGGACCTACCTTCATCTGCTAAATTGGACGCTATAATAATTAAGAAAGAATGACTAGCATAATTATCCACTGACCCTCCTTGAACTCTAAAAGCCATCCTCACCCAGGACACATGCTACCTAGTGTCCACCTATTTCCTCTTTGAATCCCTTAAAACAAAACCCTCAGGCCACTTACCACATGTCTGCTGCTACTCTTCAGATGATGTCACTGGACATAATAAATGCATTCCCACTCTTTTATAATACCACCTGCACACTGCTCTGATCAGTTTTGGATCACTGTAACCAAATCAGCACAACCACTGAAGTAATCCTAAGGTGTTCTCATTGCATTTAACCCAACAACTTATGCACTCAAAACACCCCACCATACATGAAAACTACCATAGTGGCCCACAGCACATAACAACAAAATCTGCAACACATGCCTACCTTATGGTAAACTTCTATCCCGTTTCCTTGGATGCATCTTTTCCCAACACTTCAACAACCTTGCTATCCTTCAGTCCTTCACAAGTGGCAATTTTGCAGTGGCACTTAATGCTGCAAGAGTACTCTGGCCATCCAGACTGCCTCACCAACCTTCAGCCTTTCCACTAAAAATCTCAACACTAAATCAGGCAACAATTATACATATATAATGACAAACTACTGACAAACCATTAAAAAGCCATCAAAGTCTCACTGTATGCCTTTCTAGTAGCTTCAGACTAGTATTGCCAAACCAGCAAACCTACCATGCTTATCCAGTTTCCCACATCTTCCCAGGCAGTATAGTGTGGATAACCTGTGCTCCAGGGGCTAACTGCCAAAATCTGAAAAACTGAAAGTGGGACAGACCATTATCTAAAACATTGCAATGGCCAAAAATATGTTGAGCTGAAAAAGAAAGGTTAATGTTTAAACAAAGAAAAACATTCTTCCTCTGTAACCCTTTTACCCATATAGATTTTGCTGCCCTTCTAGCCAAAACCTGCACTTATCCAAATGAAATGTCATATTCCTGTTTTGAACGTTTTCCTGCACTACCAAAGATGTCCAAATCGTCATCAGTTACAAGATAGTGATATCCCTTAAACAGATGTCAGATCACCCATCAGTCCATGCTTCAGAAAACCATCTTCTACCAAATTATAGCCCCATATGTAGCACCCCCACCACCATTTGCAGGTCAATGTCTGTTGAAGAAACTCGGCCATCTTGCCGAAAGGACACTCCGTTAAAATGCTGGAGAAATTCCAGCCAGCTACATGTCTTCCTTGATGTTACTGGCTACTCTTACCTGTTATCCAATGATGCTCACACTTTGTAGCCTGCAACACACTGGCCACTTCTCTTGTAAATGTTTGACATGGCCCTACCACTATGGATGCCTTATCATACAGTAGCTTGAACATTTCCAAATCTGAGTCAATTGAAACCTAAAAAGATTAGCATGCTAACTCAGATCCTACACTTTGTCACTAACCAAAGGTACCACACACTTGCCCAAACAGCCTTATTCCTCTAACCATCATTTACTTTTGCCATAATTTAAAAACAAATGTGTTGTTTATGTTAGAAAAGGTGCCCCATTTACTAAGAGTGGGAATTTGTCTGTGTTGTTAGACACAAGAATTGCAGTGGCATTTATGTTAGATGCCAACAATGTACCAGGTACTAATGTTAACTATTCAATTAAGCATGTACTGAATCAAAAAAGGGTAAATTATGATTTAACACAGTTAAGTCAAATTATTTTTAAACATTTTTTAACATTTTACTTTGTTATTTGAAATTCAGGAGGTGATTACAACTATTGGTGGTGAGGATCACGTGATTTGGTGGGTGTTGTATTTAAACTATTGGTTGAGATTTTTATTATGCTCTGATGAAGTCCTGTGATAGCTTAGGAATAAAAGTGCTAAACCTACTTTTCAAATCAATTGCCTGTATATTACCAGCGACTGCTTGTTTGATTTTTCAGTGAACTGTGCTTTTTTTTTTCCTTTATGGAATCAGTCCTAAACCCCCAACACTCTTACAACCCAAGGTCTGCTAGGCATCTAGCCTAATGCCACACAAGAAACTCATGAGGGCTTAGGAATCAAACACCAGCATTCTAGGAACTCCACCTTGAAACCTGACCCTCAGCTCTCAGCTGCACAAGACCAGGCTGTAGAAATCAAACACTGTACCATTGAAGTAAAGCTATCTTACTCATGCCAGATCAGCCTGTTAGATCGCCAACCATTACCAACCAATTGCACCAGCTACCAATAAAGTTTGTTAGCTAAACTGACCCATTTTTTATTTTACAAAATTAATTATTCTAAATAATGTGTAAATAGAACATCAGCCTCCTGCACCCAGTTGTTTGCACTAACTGCTGAGCTACGCTGCTTAAACTACCCCCCTCCATCCTTGGACACCCATTTCCTTTTCAGAGGCAATATAAGAGCAATGTAACTCTGGAATCATAGATAAACTTACTAAGCTGGGCATAAATCCCTACGTCACTCGATGGGTTGCCAACTGGCTTACTGACAGAACCCAGACTGTAAAAGTAGCTGACTCCAAATCCAGCTCCAGACAAGTGACAAGTGGAGTACATCAGGGTTCAGTCCTGGGACCACTCTTGTTTGGCATCTACTTCTCTGAAGTACAGGCCAACACTAAGGGACTCTGACTAACAAAGTTCACAGATGACTGCAAACTGGGAGCCATTATTGAATCCCCAAATTATGTGGATATTCCACAAAAAGGCCTTACAGAAACATGCCTGGTGCCAAAGCCATGGGCTCAAGCTTAATGCCAAGAAATGTATAGTTATCCCCTTTGGAAAAAAAACATGTACCCATGAATTACCACATAGGTGGCAGTACACTAAACACTGAAAGTGGAATGAGAGACTTAGGGACACGGGTGGACAGTGGTCTCACTTTGGATAACCACATTGCCACAACAGTCAGGAAACCCTTCTATGTGGCACACTTCATCACTAAGGGATTTTCATTCCGAAAAAAGGAGGTCATTGTCCCACTGTAGTCATCCCTCATTAGACCCATTATAGAGTATAATGCCCCATTTGGTATGTACCTCACAAGACATCTGCAACAGCTGGAAAGGCCACAGAAATACCTCACTAAAAGAATCACAGGCCTAAAGCAGATGCCATATGCTGCCCATCTAAAAAATCTCCAGCTATACTCTGTGGCATATCGTCTTCTCAGAGGTGGTCTCTGCCTAACATACAAGGCCATGTCAAACCCTGAGCTGTTGGACATGCTCTACTTAAAGAAATCCCAATCCCTCAGAGCCACATGCTCCAGGGATCTAAACCTTGTCATCACAATGAACAAAACATGCTGGAGGGATAGGTTTCTGACCGAGAGACTCCCCATACTCTGGAATAGACTGCCCATACATATCAAGCAGAGTGCCTCCTTGGCCCTCTTAAAAGGGAACCTTGATGATTGGATGGGAGATAGGAAATTCACCCCGGTGATCATGTCAGTCACCCTGCTAGACAGGGATCCAGAGAAGTAAATATTGTGGGAAGAAATATCCAGGGAATTGTTATGGCTAGGTTTGTATAGGCCATAGGGCCAATAGCCTAGTACCAACCTATGAACCTATGAGCCTATGTCTGGTAAATGACTTGCTCAAACTTTACCATCTCCTGGGGAATCAAATCTGCACCATCAGGAACAACTACACACAACCACAACTAGCACACAAACTGCAATAGCCCTGCCTGCCATTTATATTATTTCTTCTTGTGTTTTTTCTTATTCTTCTTTTTATTTATTTATTAATTTATTTATTTTGCTTTTGTAAGAGCAGACCTCTAAACGGCCACAAAACAAAGCCCAAATACTTAACTCAACCTTTTGGTTCCAAAAATTGGAAGAGTAGGGGAAAAACATGTCCAGCACCATAACCGAAGGTCGTGGTAGCCTAGCAACCACAGGCATTGCCCCAAGGATGTCACAATGTCAACATCACTTTCCAGTGCAGGCTGGCCTGACATGCTTTCGCCTAGAACCACCGTCTGAAAATGCCATTATAATACTGTCAGGCTCCCAGCAATGAATAACCCTGCAACTAACAATAAGAGGTACAAATAACCATGATAATACCTTTTGATAACTGATTAAGATAATAGCAAGCAGTCAGCTATAAGCTCTGCCATTAATGTAACTACTATCAAAAGAGGAAATGCTGTACAGAATCTAACCAAGGACATAATTTAACCTTGGAGCTTGTAAAACACACTATTACCTGCCCAGTTATACTGAAACTGAAAAAAAAACAGTTACACTACCTAGCCACGCTACCTAAGTGAACCCTAGGGGTAACTGTATCCCACCATAAGCACCCAAAACCTATCTCCAATAAAGGAAGTTAAATAAGTAAAATCCTATCACTTACTGCCTATGACAAAAAATACCTGAGACCCTTCTAATGAAACTCAGATGATCACCTGGACACTATAGGGCAGCCTACAAACACAATATGTGGAGCCAAAAACAAATCCCTTCCCTTAACCTGATCTTATATAATCTCCCTCCCTTTCCCCACCTTACTCGTGACCTCACTCAAATCCACTTCTCCCCCACCCACCCTCCCAGCCTTAGTTAAATCAAAGGAGCAGCCCAGCAACAAAATAGCTTGCCAGGCACAATCCACTTATAATTAAAGTGGAATGCATTGAAGCTGCCATCATCCACATTTAAAATGTATTTATTTTTTTTAATTCAAATTTGGAAAGAAATTCTGTGTTCTTGTTTTGGCTTCTACTTGCCTAACAATTATGTTAGAAATGCTAACAGATAACGGGCTACAAATCCATGAATGCCTCTGTTTCACTGATTAAGCTGTAGCCAAACTGTTCTTCTAAACGCATGGAAAATGCACAGCAGTGGGCAACTAAATGTCATAGAACCCCCGGTCAGTGGAGTTAGAGCTCTGCACCTTCAGTCAGTACAAGACTCACCTCCTTGTCACCCTGTACTGCATCAACTACTCTGCTTTAATAAAGCCAATCAGTCAACATGTTAACATGTTCTGGTAGGTAGAATGAAACATAATTATTCAGAGAACACCCAAACAGACATGGGACCAATATTCAAAACGCACAATGACTGGAACTCAAGATTGTGTTAAAGACACATACGTCATGTAACATAATAGTAAGTAACTATGTTAGAAATGTGTACATCTAATCCCATTCATATAACAACAGTAAGCAGATTTTTTAATTTTTTTTAAGGAAATACTTAACACCAAGCTGCCAAAAAAAGTGTGCAGGATGATGTTTCTTTATCTATTAAAAATCATTGTGGCCATTTGATTTATTGAATTTTTTAGTATATATGGAAGCATAACATTCCATAGAAATTACATTTTATCGATCCTTCATGATTGACAGCTAATTGTTGAATACAAAAACAGCAATCTACAAAGGATAAGAAAGGGGCAAGCTCCCCTTTACATAGAAAAATAACTACTGTAGACCACATCAGTTGACATTACCAAATTCAAGCTTTCCCATGACTAATATTGATAATGCTGTATTTCCTTGTGAAGATGATGTGTGAACACTTCTAATTTCTGATGAAATCTCTTGGTGGATAAAAGTGCTGAACCTATTTTGTGTTTGCCTGCAATAAATTTGCATGTCATGAGAGTTTCATTGCAGTCATTCTTTTTCGGTTACATACATAAACACACTCGCACATGCACACACACACACACACACACACACGCACACACACACACACACACACACACACACACACACACACACACACACACACACACACACACACACACACATATATATATATATATATATATATATATATATATATATATATATATATATATACACATATCTATAGAGAGAGAGAGAGAGAGAGAGAGATCTATATAGATAGATATATGGATAGATAGATAATTATACACAGAGATATAGATGTATAGATATAAAAGTATATAGATACATAAATATATAGATGGCTCCTTATTGAAATGTTGATACTTCAAATGCTGGGTGCTGACAAGCCCCCCCCCCAAAAAAAAAAAACAAAAAAACACCAAAGTTTTGGAGAAGATCAAATCTCAAAAATTGCTCTTCTCCTTTAAACTTTTTTTTTTTTTTGGTCGGGTGGGGAATCCTTTCTGCCTGGTATTCTGGACTTATTATATATAAGTAAAAGAGATGAGATGCACAAAACTCCTCCGTCCCTCGAGAGCACCAAAATAAAACTCCAAGTCGCCAAAATGTAAAACGAACAAAATTTATTAGGTTTAAGCTTCTCCCAAGCTTTTCATCGGTTACAATACACCAACTTCCTCAGAAAACTCCCAAGAAAATAACCAGATAATACCTTCCCTGCAAAAAAAAACAAGCTCGTCTGACTGAGTAAATATCTTCTAAGCTACATGTTATGCTTTCAACGTAGACACATTATTATATATAAGCAAATTCTTTTGTCAATTAAGTCCTTGTATTTTAGGACTCACTCTAGCAAGTTCCAATATTTCAAATGGTTATCTAGGTTCATAGCTTCATAGGATAATACTAGGCTGTTGGCCCAGAGGCCCTTATAAGCCTAGCCAAGAATTCCACCCATGTTCCCACAAAGCCAGCACCTGTTTTCCCTGTCCAGCAGGGACACAGATGGGATCCAAGTGGTATATTTTCTGTTTCCCATCCAGTTGTCCAGGTTCCTCTTAAAGAGGGCTAGTGAGGTACTCTGCTTGACATGGAAGGGGGAGTCTATTCCACAGATGGGAGAGTTGTTGGGACACAAATCTATCCCGCCAACAAGTTCTATTAATGTCACAGACCTGGTTGAGTCCTTGCGTGTGGGTTGTGTGAGTGGAGTTTGACTTACGGATATGCAGCAATCCATCAAGGCTGAGTCTGAGATGGTCATATATGCTAGACACAGGTCACTTCTAGGCAGTTTGTATGGGACTGAGTAGAGGGACAGGATTTCTAGCCTATCTGTATAATATCGGTGTTTGAGATCCCGGATTTTTTTGGTCAGGAATCTCTGTGGTCTCTCTAACTGCTGCATTTGCTTGGCAAGGTACATGTCAAAGGGGCATTGTACTCGATATTGGGTCTTATAAGGGAGGAGTACAGGGATGTTATGACCACCTTGTTCCTGGATGAAATATCATTACTTATGAGGTGGGCCATTTAGAAAACCTTCCATACAACGGAAGCAACGTGGTGGTAAAACGTCAGGTTGCTATCAATCTGGGTGCCCAAGTCCCTCATGACTGATTACATGCTTAGTACATTGTTATAAATGTGATAATTAGTGGATATGCCATTTTCCTCAAAGGGGATAATGATGCATTTCTAGGCTGTAAGTCTGAGGCCATGCTTCTGACATCAGTCATTAGTTTGGGTAAGGCACATTTGGAGGATGTTCACATCATTCAGGGAATTTATGACAGCACCTAGCTTGTAGTCATCTGCACATTTTTCAGCCACAGACCACTGGTTTTGGCTTGGACCTCAGAAAAGAATATCCCAAACAGTAGAGGACCCAAGACCAATCCTTGGCATATGCCGCTTGTTACTTGTCTACTACTAGAAGTGGCTTCCCATATTTTGACTGAGTGAGTTCTATCAGTGAGCCAGTTAGCTACCCATCTGGTAACATACAGGTTGATGCCTAGCTAGGAGAGTTTATCTATTATGCCTGATTGGGTAATATTGTCAAAGGCTTTGGCTAGGTCAAGGTAGGTGGTGTGCACTGTCTTCCATGCCATCCATGGCTTTGCTGACTGTTTCGAAAAAGGCAACCAAGTTTATCAGGCATGATCTCCCTTTGACAAAACCAAACCATGTGTGTCAAATGTTTGGTGGTTGCCAATGTTCTTGTTTATAAGGTCCATAATAATGTGTTCCATGGCCTTGCAGATCAGACTAGTTAGGCTGATGGGACTATAATTGCCTAGGTCAGTGGATGCGCCACCTTTGTGTTGAGAGATGACAGTGGCTATCCTCCATTCTGTTGGGACAAAGCTGGTTCACAGGCTTTGGTTGAGCAGGGTGCCAAGTGTTGTTGAGAGCTCTTGCCTTAGTTCATGTAGGACACAGCCAGGGATGTTGTCGGGTCCCATGGAGGTTGTATTTTTTGCCTTGGAGAGGACATTAATGTCCTGCTCCCTGGTGGTGAGGGGAGGAAGGCAGGTGCTGGGGATGTACTGTTTTACTGATGGGGGGGGCAGGGAGGTGAAGTTTTCACTGAACTTGTCTGCCAGCAGGTTGACTATAACTATGGCATTTGTGTATGTGGTATTCTTGACCACCAATTCAGAGCAGATTTGGGAGTTATCTTTGAGATTGGGGACATATGTAAAAAAAGGCCTTGTGATTGTCCTAAGTAGATGTGGCTGATTTGGACTCAAAGTTAGCCCTAGAGGATTTCACCAGTGACTTTATTTGCTTGTTCAGACTAATGAGAGCTTGATTCCAACCTGCCACCTGCTTCTTCTTGATCCTTGACAGCAATTTCTTCCTTTTATTATAGAGTCTGTTTATTGCTGCTGTTGAACAGACAGGATTACTCTTCCTTGAGGAAGATGATTTGGTCCTGCCAGGTACCGAGTCCATGCAGCTATATTGGTGCTTATATAGTTTTCTGGTGCAGGCTTGGACATTAGTGCTTGATTCAAATGAAGGGATGTTGTCTGTGAAGCTGCTTATACCCGTTCTCAGGAGGTTCTAGTCAGCTTTGGAAAAATTAATGCTTATTTTCCCTTCCATGTATTCAAACCCTGAAGCTACGGCACATGAGGCCGTGACTATACCCATGTACTACATGAATATAAGGATACATGTGGCAAAATGTCTATTAATACAGGAAATTAAGTATTGTATGCATTAAAATTATCATGTTAAAACAATAGAAAGCATATGCTAGTCATGCTAAAACAGTTAGGGTTTATAAAGCTTGCACAGTCTCCCTAAAGTATGAGAAGGCCAATTTTTTCCATTCAAACCTCTGAAATTTTATACAAATTTAATGTAAGACAAGGTCAAATTATAATAGTCTTACTGAGTTTTTTCAAAAGATGGAAAGGTGAACAGAGAGAAGCTGAAGCAGCATGTAGAAGAGTAGTGGAGGAATAAATGAGCAGCACATTTAGCGTAAAGCTTGGCAGTGTTGCTTGTAACAGGTTTAATTCTGTGAAGTAATTTCACTTTGCATGATATTGTAGTGCTTTAAAGTTCAAATCATGGGTTCACATTCAAAAGACCAGTTTGCATAGCACAAGTTTGTTATGAGTGCAAAATAACTGTATCTAATTTAAATATATTATATTTTAAACAGCACAAGGACAACATAGAATTGTCAAGTGTTTGTAATGATAGATATAATGAGCAAATACATTTAACAGTCGAACATACTCCCTACTTCAATTTTGTGTGATTTATGATGTGCTTAGGTACTTTATTACATTTTATCTGCATGCCAGAGTATTTTAGCTTACATGAGATACAAATGTACCCTACAGTGATGTAAATTAATGACCTTGCCATTAAAAATCATGCAGCCAGGACACAGGAACCACATGAATATGGTTAGGCAGACTTTCTAGCTGGCAGTGTGGCCTATCGGCTAAAATTACCTGTAATTTTCACTGCTACATCAACTGATTGACACGCAGGTGTAACTTGCATTTATGTTGTGTGGCTTACTGCAATGACCTGTTGGTATAATAATGCACATCAAAAACAGATTTATTCCGAAGTTACAGGAATGAGTAATTAGGGCCAGTGCTGGCCAGTGCAATGCTGAAGAAGTAATATGTACAAGGGAAGACAAATTAATTTCCTTAATATTATTCTAGAGAAAGACTCATTAATTTAAAATTGTAATACAAATAGCAGCTGTACTTGGGGGATGTTATATATACTTCATTTTAGACAGACTAAAAATGAGGAAGGGAGTTGATATGTACACTCTGCTAGGCAGATGGCATGTATTTGGAGTAGAATATCATAGACAGTAGTAGGCGAAATGACATGCACTGGTGGGTGTTATATACTTTCCAATGGCAAGGAACATGTTGTTGTTTGTCTTTTCGGCTTTTCCCAGTTTGGGGTCGCCACAGTGGAACTCCGGTCCACTAATGATTAGCAGTAGATTTTTTTTAAGGTGCCGAGTTGCCAGCCTGACGCCCAACCTTCAGCGAAGGCACGCCCATTCACGC